>NW_020217514.1:1984635-1990754 GCF_003070985.1 Temnothorax curvispinosus | reverse complement strand
TTCGCACTCGCGTTCTCGGAGCAACTTTTGGTCCATTCTCTTCTCTCTCTCTCTCTCTCTCTCTCTCTCTCTCTCTCTCTCTCTCTCTCTCTCTCTCTCTCTCTAAAGCAGACTACATTGCACATACAGAGATATGTATCAACAGACAGTATCGTGATACCGTCTCGATAAAGCTGGCCACACACACTTTTTCGTAACAGTAACAGTAGGATTTCGACCAATCGTGTTACTCGATTTGGGAACGTACGGCCGTACGTTTTCGAATCGAGCAACGCGATTGGTCGAAATCCTACTGTTACTGTTACGAAAAAGTGTGTGTCCGGGGCCTAAGACATGTCTCAGATCATGTGTACTATACACACGCTGCGATCTGCGATACATAGCAAATATCACTTGTCTCTAGTACTTTTTTGGAGGTGAAGTGTTAACTTCACAGTGGCGATTAGCGGGGATCTGTCGCGAGATTACCCTACACACTCGAAAACAAGCTGAAACATATCTCAGTATCATTGTTTCAGTCTCTATGTATTCCATCGACAGCGGGAGATTAGATTCATGTATCGATACTTATTGATGCCACATGAAACCTTCGGAGACGTACTTACACATGATGAGACATGTCTCATGAGACATACCGTCAACTGATACATATCTCTGTGTGTGCAGCCCACTTAAATCGAGAAATGAGATTTAATTATTCATTCAGACTCTCGAGCGCGAATTCGATAAACTGCTACTCCGCGACTTTATAATGTCTGATTTATTTCTGCAATTTCTACACTATCAATTACAAACTTTCTTATTGCGTATTTTTAATATTTTTATTCAACGTACGTCGCAGATAATGCGAGGTCAGCGCGACTCGCAGAGAGGAGAAGATTGATCGGTACTTTAATATCCGCGGATTACTTGCGTGGAGGAGCAAAAACGAAGACACGTTTTAATAACTCCATTGATCTATTTTTTTTTATCCCGAGCCACGCAACCGTTAACATTTGTAGGAAACCGCGCAAGGTTACAGAGCGGGTGGCGCGACGCTGTTGCGCGTTGAAATCGATAAGTGCATGTTTGCGCGAGAGATATAAAAACATTAACGGCTGGCTATACCAAGCTTGCCGATCATTATCGCGTTCGTACCGAGAGCAATAACCGTGGTGAATATGATCTCTCGATTTGCGGCACGCAACGGACGATATAAAGTATTTCCTGATATTGTAGAACGACGTAAGTTTACAGAGCTAACGTTTGTCCATAGATATATTTTCTACACGCGACAAAAATTCGCTCGTTACAAGAGTGATTAATAATGCGATGTTCGCTAAACGCGCGTTTCTAAAAGAGCAATAATTCTCGTATAATTTACGTATTACTGGATTTATGGCGAGAGTTGTCATTTGATAAAAGCACGGATATACGTAACGTCCATTTACCTCTCAACTTTTTCGCGCTGAAAAACACACCTGGCTACCTGCACATCGATATCAATGAAAATACACCTGCGGCCGAGGACAGAATTATACTCCCTTATAGTTTTTAATGTCTCTCGAGACGCGTATCGGTGCAGCCGAGTCGTATTACACGACTACGTTATCCGGAATAGGTATACACGTGTGCGCGCACGCGTATAGTGTATAAATCCACTTACACATCCGTTGACTCGCGCGTGTATCCGTATATGTATCCCATAAAATTCCATCTCGGTTACGAGCGACGTGTGTTCCGCGAGAAGCCTCGAAAGCCATTGGAATAATTGAACGAAATGGGGAGGCACGGGTGTTGCGCAACACACGCACACACGTACACGTGCATGCGCGTGTGACGATGTAACACACTACGTTGCATTGGTCGAAAGCAGCGTCGATAGAAAAGCGGCGAAGTGTTTTAAGCCCAGGGTAATCGTTAATTTCGCCACAGCGCGCCCTGTATCGCTATTCTTGCTTGAGTTCCGGGTGAATTCTTGCAATATGGCGCCGACATTTCAAGCGACTCTAAAGCCGATACGTGTGGTCGTAGTGCAACCGGATAAATTAGAGACAGAGAGAGGGGGAGAGAGAGTGCCCTGACCAATCACTGTAATTAATTAATCCTTCGAACCGCTGCGGTAATTTTACGCGACCGCTTCATGGGACTTTGAAAATTATTGAGCGATATATCGATATATAGAATCTCGTAATTCCTTGCTCGTGGCCGCACACACGCGCGGATGTTTTATAGAATAACATCTATTAATCATAAAGAACCATAAGAGGATCTATTGGACCCCAGCAGGACTCATAATATATGTTTGCATCGTTCGAACAAAGCAAATATTCTAAACATCGATAAACGCAAGTTATAGCTAGAGCGCGTTGGTATAAATAATGAAAGCATCTCTCTTTTTTCTAAAAGAGAGAAATAAAAGCATTAAAAGTGCAAACATACGTTCTGGTATAAAAGTGCTGGTATTATAAGAAGAAAATCGACTAACGCTGGAAAAGTAACGTAAACTGACAGTATCTATTCACGTCGTTCTCCACTTTTGGCTCGTCTCCTTTTCGCCCTCGTCCCACGGTAATGGAAATCTCCCTTAGTACGCGAAGGAAGGAGCACAATTAGAAGCTTTTTGTAGGTCGCGATCTCTTAATTACGGGATCGATCGATCGGTCGAGTCGCCCCGGAGGCGGCGCGACCCTTCGACGGTCGGCCGGAGGACGGGCCGTGGAGCGAACCTTGATGAGGTTGGAGTACATATATATACATACACGTATATCTATTTCTATCCGTAACAGAGAGAGAGAGAGAAAGAGAGAGAGAGATAGATAGAGATTGCGGGCTCCAGGCGGTCGAGATGCCTCCCGTCGAGCGGCGTTCTACCACCCGCGGCTCTTTGTCCTTGTTTAGATCCCGCGCATCTCGACGAACGGGCGGGCTTACCGAAAGAGACCATTATATCGGCCCGCAAAGGCCCGCTCATTAATTCCCGTAAAACGACCGTGGAGACCGCTCCGTTCCGTTCCGTTCCGCAGCCGGTCCGCGATCCGCCCGGAGGCGGATTCGCGTGTATACCTCGTGACGTAGAGAACGCGCTAAGGCGGCTTCAGATATAAAGTCAATCGGGGTAATTGTGATAATGACGTGAATGCGATACAACGATACCTTCCTCCTGCGGCTATCTATTTAATCGAGATTAGTTCTTTCGGAATTCTAATTCTAATGATGGTAAGACGTTCCATCCTGCATACATTGTCCTAGATAAGAACACAATTGCTAAGAAATGCAACGAAATGCAAGATTGTCGTTCTATTCTGGTTGATTCTGGTAAATTAAATTATAACTCCGAAAAGTTTTTCTTTGGTGCAGTAGAATCAATTTTCAGAAAGTATAATTGATAATTTTATAATTCTTCTAGATTATGAATTATTGGAAATAAAAATGACTGTTTTCTCTCTCTCTCTCTCTCTCTCTCTCTCTCTCTCTCTCTCTCTCTCTCTCTCTCTCTCTCTCTCTCTCTCTCTCTCTCTCTCTCTCTCTCTCTCTCTCCTCTTTTTTTCTTACACGCCATTATAAAAATATTGCTAGCAAATGATATGTAACGAAGAAAAAAGCGAAATTCACTGGTCATATATTAATAAAATGCAAAATGTACATCTACATTTTCCATTCCGAAAATATTAATATTGCCAATCAAATTCAGATACGTGTGAGTAACTGCATTGGCATAATATGCATAATTTCGCGATTTCAACAGCACAGCAGCCGTTAAAAAACTGACGGCTGCATCGATCGCCGCAGTCTACGTACCGCGACGTAAAGCACGTACATACGCATTTACACGCGCACGTGTGTGTATGTGTGTGTCGATCCTCGGCATACTTAAGTCGCATACATAGCTCAGACGGTTGAAAAGGTGCAAGGGTGTAGATGAAGGCCCTCGTGGACGTTTGAATTACGTTCCTTGAATACAGGCAAATTCAAGTTTGACCTCTATCCGTAGCTCCGAATGGAGATATATCCCGAGCAGTTCCTGCGATTTGGCTTTTCACGTAATTCGCAAATGTTAGATCGAGATCGAACGAACACGATCTTCAGCACATTTCCACCATTTGCCCGAGTATTTTATCGATTTTGCCTTTTCACAAGCGTGCGCGCATACACAGACACGGATTGCATACAGAGATATTGCTCTTTGCGTAAGTTTCTCTGAATTGAATAATATAATCCTAGAATATTGCATTTACTCTTTTTCTTATTAAACACAAATCAATTAAATTCTCTGAATACGTTTCCAGCCCTTCTATATGTAATTTTATTAACGAGTTCAGTAAAATATTTTTTTTAAGTTTCTATATATTCGAAAATTATAAGATTATTACTAGACAGATGCAAAGACACAATTGTCTTCGTGCAGACGATGCTATAATGTGATCGACCTCACAATAACTGACGAATGGTCTATATTTCGCCGCGAGTACATTAAAAATTCCCCACGATTGAGCACATACAGAACAAAGATAATAACGACTGGAAGTTTAATAAGAAGATAATTAAGGACGAGCCGGCGTGTAATTTTGCGCAATTAGAGAGAAACCGCAGGTAAAGCCGTCGTAATATCTCAACCTTCAGCAGCTTGGCGCAACTCGCAAGATTTATGAGTCGAAAATAATCCACCAAAATTTATCTCGCTAAATTAGTAAATTTCAGAATTTAGGTTTATAAGTACGATACAAACTGCTGAGAAAATATTCGATATATTAGATGTTTTATTACAATTTATAATGTACAGTGGTAATAATTTAAGATTATTTATCATATTATATTGTTTCTTATATAATTTCGTACACAACAACCTATTCTTTGTATTTAAGAAACCTAAAAAGTAGTGATAATTTTATATTTGTGAAATATTACCGAGTTCTCTTTCTTTATTTATAAATACTATGGCCGGTATTCATAATCAGATCTTATATATAAGATCGTTTTAAGTACATCTTTAGATACTCCGTAGCCAATGAAACGACAGTCGTACAGCATCTAAAGATAAACTTAAGACAATCATAAATATAAGATCTATAATCATAAATATAAGATCTGACTATGAATACCGGTCTATTACACTTGGTTATTACATTTTTATGCAGAATTCTTCTTTTCTTCAGATTTAGATATTTTTGTACTTATTTATGTAATATTGTCTATAAATCTTTTTTCTATATATATACATTTGGTCTTTCGCTAAATTGAGTATAATCGAAATATTATTTTCATTTATCTTTATAGACTTTGGAATCTCTCAAATTCTATAATCATATTCATAAGACAGATAGTTTGCAAAGCTGATTATTTATCATATCATCAAAGTGCAAATTAATCCAGCATATGCTCTATGCTAATCATTATTGCATTTAATCATCGACGACCGAAACCCTTATAACTCTGTTCCCATTTTGATGCTATAAATATATATAAGTGTTAAAAGATTGGATGAATAAGAAAATATATCCTTATTATGCATTTTCTTCGTATATCTGGTAGTGAAAATCGAGCCCAGCGAAATTATATCAGTTTCGTACAGGATTAGAATCTAACGGATAGCAGCTGCGGACCGACATAATCTTCATCGATCAAAAATCCGGGACTCGCGAGTTAGGTTGAATCATGCGAGACAGCGGAAACGTCAACATCTTAAACGAGCGGTGGATCGGGGCCAAAGTGGCGTGTAATTTTTAAGCAATTAGAGAGGGAATCTCTCGTTGATCGAGGGTGATGAGCCGCGATCTGAGTTTGACCAACGGCTCTTTCTCTCTCTTTCTCTCTTTTTCTGTCTCTCTTATTCTCTCACTCTGGATCTCTCTCCAGCTTTCTCTTCGATCTCTCTCTGTTTCTCCCTCTCTTGAGTATAATGGCCCCAAGCTCGATAATACACGTCGTGCCTTTTGACAGATGGTGCGAGGACCGGCAAATTGCCGCTTTAAGCTCGTCCACTGCGTTTATCCCTGGTATCGTCGAGTTGCCCACTGACGCAGGTCCGACGTCTCGTGTAATTCGCAGGGCCATATATTTCACGGACGGTGGGTCCGCTCTTACGTAGAGCACGGTGCGGCACTTAGACCCTCGACGATTTCAATAAATTATCAAAACAA
>NW_020217514.1:1976097-1984625 GCF_003070985.1 Temnothorax curvispinosus | reverse complement strand
TCTAATCATAGTAGGTATATATACTTCTTCATTTGCAATACTGAAACATAGCTTCAGAATAATAATAATTATTTAACATCAATTCATAGATTCACGTATATTTTTGAAGACTTATTATTATCATTTTATTAACGATTTTGTTACTTTATTTGTATCACAAGATCCGCAATACCGGTTACGTGAGCTTATAGATAGACTTGGTATAATAATAAATTTTTGTTGTATACTTACTGTTATACGTTATACTGCTTTAAACTTTTCCATTTCACGTTTCAAAGTTTACAGAAACAGGATGTGCTTATTAAAATAAGTTGATTTCAAAAGCTAAATTATATCAAGCAAGCATTTCACTTATATAAATGTAAGACGGTAACAGCGCGGAATTTGTATTCAATCCGAGTTTCCAATTCGGGTATCCGGTGGGATTAAAAGGGCCCTGATTTAAGCGGGACCGGGGGATTATCGGGTCTCCGTTATCTCGCACGTAAGCTGCATAAAACACAATCGTATCTTTAGGCGTTTCCACCACTGTTTAAGTTCAGTGCATCATGATTCCGTTAAAACGACAAAATTAATATCGTTCTTATCCGTACTATTAGCGGCGGCTATCAACAAAGCTTTTATTACCTCGTTTATATACGAAGTCTGAAACAAGCTTCTGCAAAACAAGTTCTGCATGAATAAATGAGAAACGAGAACGGTCCAAATTGTTCAACTGGGTGTTTTCCGAAAGTATCAAGTCATTCCTTTTACATATGCATGTCAAAATAAATATTATAATTTGGTTAGTCAGGTGTTTACGACGCGCTGTTATATCTTCTCGCTATTTCTTCGTCGCGTCGAGTTTATTGAAAGTGACGTACAATTAGGAGAAAATTGACAAGGTCTTCGTGTCGAAAGTCTGATGTAAAGCGAATAAAAAGTCGGAGCATATTTTCATTGCGAGCCGACGTTCGACCCGCTTTCTAGTAACTGCTTCTTGCAGACGGGCCGAATTTAATAGCTAATCCATTGCGTTGAGGGACGCGGAAATACGTCCGTCAATCATGCCGTGATTTCACGCGACATCGCGATGACGGAATTACTCTGCAAATTAATTCAATACTCCGCACGTCGCGTTTTTCTACACGTCGATCAGCAGTGTTATATTCATGGATTTTTGCCGCGATGATGAGAACGAGAGGTTCAAACCATATTGATCGTGGCCAATATAATAGCATAGATTTATTGCATTGCATTATTTTAGGATGACAGGTCTTGCCGAAATACTACAAAATTTTTTAAAGAACGTATGTTAAAGAATATAATAGTGATAACAATAGTAAAGGTATAATCTCTCCATTTCAATATTTTTGGAGATATCACACACACAGCACACACATCGTCTATAATATTATACAGCAAGTAACCAGCGTAGAGTAATTATTCGGAATTACGATTTAATAACGATAAAAAAATGTTAAAGCGTGTAAAAATAATATTTTATATCACAGCAGAAATTTTTCCGATGATTACGTCGCTTTTATCGGCGCTGCAATTTAGTCTAATTTATGTTAAACGGCTTGAAATCGGGGGGGATCGTAAAAGATCGATCTTTCACTTTATTCGTGCAACTCGCCCGTTTCTCTCTCCGGGAGGGAATCTCTATCAAAACGGAACGTGCATCGACCCCCGTACTATGGAAATGAATAAATAATGTCTAAACTGGTTAAACGATATTGCGCTCCTGGAGGCCGCCGCGCCGCCGCCGCGCAGCGTCGGATCCTGCATCCATTTGCTTTTGAGAGGCGATCTTTCCGTGCCTTCGTCTATTACTTGGCCCCTGGGATGATTAAAAGCGCCAGATGAAAGAGTAAAAAATGCTGTGTGCTGAGAACGCGCGTTAGCATAATCGCGCGGACGGCTAAAGAACGCGATAGCGCGCCAGTCTGGATCAGATTTGATGTGCCGTGTCAAAGAACATATATTACTCGCCATTTGAATGAACTCTCACGCTAACAGTCATCATGCCAAAATAGCAAATCGATGATGATGCCTCTCACAATCACCATTGTCCTAGATATATTTTATCATGTATGTATTGTACACTCAAGTCGTTTATTTTATTCTTTTAAAATTTATAAAGAGCTCTTAGCATACAAATATAAATGTAATATAAATTGCTTTACATAATTTTTTTTCCAAGATAATTTTCGATATTTTGATATTTGAGGTAATGATTGCATTCATCGAAAACAGATGGAGGTTACTTTAACGTACAATCTCACGTTAAATATTTTTTTGGCAAACGTAATCTGCAATCCACGTAATATCAAATATTGAAAAAATATTCGTTTGAATATCTTTTCTAGCCCAAGTTTCATTGAACAAACGTAATAATCATGGTTCTCTCGCAATGTGAAGAATACTTTTTTGTATTTTTATATACGCGCACAAGTGCGATTCGTTTCGCAGCTATTTTCTCGGTAACGGCAATTACCAAAATGGTAACGAACGCGAGGAAGCGGACTGCCTTCTCAGTAATTGCGAATAATTGAATGAAAAGCGCCGACTTCGCGCAACAGGCGAAACGTCAGTGGCGGCCTTTGACGTACCGACGCGTCGTTTCGTTAAATCCCTGCACCAACCGTAGTGATGGCGTCGATATTCTCGCGCGCAATATGCAAAATGATTTTTTAAATACTGGTAATAATCATACAAAAGGTGTGTGGTTGATGATTCTAAAGTCAAGAAAAATCGGACTATTGGAGTTTTAGAGTTTCATTCTCTCAATCTCAAAATTATCAATATCGACGCGACACTTTTAATTTTGTTCTCAAGAATCGCGACACGCAGTCGTCGCTACCGGCCCATCTACATCTACTGCCTTTTCGTCACGTTCGCGACGCGCACCGTTCGGCAGAAACAAAAACTCGCACGCGATCGTGAAAAGCATTGCATCCGCATCCCCGACGTGCGTGCAGTGGCGCGCATCGATGTGAAAATGCACATCGTGTACATCGATGCGGTCCTTTATCTTGCGTGACTGGCTGCAAAACTGACATGAAGACACAAAAAAGAATAGTAATTTTAATGGTTTAATTGTCACACCATTTTTATACTTAAGTTTATACTTAAGTTACTTAAGATTAACCTTGATCGGTTGAAAAAGCTTCGAAACATTTATAATAGCAAGACAATATCTTAAAGAATATAGTTTATTAATTGTTAGTTTATTATAATCATAGTTAGACTTCTGAATAATTAGATAGCTTTTCTCAAAGCTTTTTCTACAAATATCATTAGCATCTTTCACATCTCGTTTAGATCTATAGCGCTACACGCTAACAAATAAATCGCCACGTCACACTTGATAGCGGAAGATGAAAGGGCAAACAATGTGTGTCAAACGTTGTAAAAAATATTGTATATATATATGTATATTACCCGAATGCCAAAACGTCGAAATTAATTGGCACGTAGACAGTTGCTAACAATAGTAGCTAACGAAATTCTACAGCTTGCAACTGAGCGAGCGGAAAAATAATTCACTACCTAATTTAATTCCTTCAATAGATTTTAGCGATTATTGACATTTCGAGAAGGAAGAAGATGTTCTTCGGATGGTATCTTTTAGGTAACGTGTGTTCATTTTAACTTATCCTAATTTAAAGTGACTGCACTTGTCCAATATCGTCAGGTTGAATGAGTCAACGTTATCCATTTTTCCAATATCGGGATTTCGCAATGAAGTAGGTTTAAAAAAAACCTATGTACCTTTAAAAGGATCATCTGACACGTTCGTTAAATTGCGAAGGGAAAATTTGTCACCGGCAAGGATTTCGGCGGGATCCGTTTTTATTTCTATCGGTTTCCTCAGAATACGTGCCCGTCACCGGCCATCATTTAGGTCTCATCGGTGTTAACAATAATGCTGATGAGCGTGGGCCTCACGAATGTCGGTAACGGGTTAGCAATTTGTACGTCTCTCGTCGGTGCTCTAATCGCCAGACTGACCGAACCATTGCTTCTCACCTTGCTCGGACCGGGGCGCAAAAAGAGAAACAGACATCGAACGGCGAGAGAAGAGCGGTTGTTTCTTTAAGTGTGGACGCCAGCAGGCAAGTGGAATCACTTTAATTTCCGCAACGGACGCTGTAATTAAGGGCCCTAGAGCAACGCTCTCTCGCAACAATTAAAATAATGACTAGAGTGCCGCGCGACTGTGAAACATTTAACTCGAGCGACGTAGGAACTGCCGCGCCGGTGATCTAAATCGACAGTTTTTGGGGCGTAATCGGCCCACTTTCTCTCGTGGTCTTAATCGTTATTGATTGCCCCCCTCGCAAACGCACGAGGAATAACGATAAATTAGAGCCGCGTGAGTCACTTTTCTGTAAGTCCGGGGTATTCGTAATAACACGCTAAATCGTGCTTCGTGGTGGCAGGCTTGATTGCGGCCGCGGGCGCAACCTTCCGAGTAACAAACGTTAGCGTTGCACGACAGGGATACGCGCCCTCGGGACAATGCTCTTGTAAAAATAGCGCAGAAACGCGTATAAGGAACGAAGTGACGATGAAGGGAAGAGCGAGTCAATGTTAAGACTCCGGCGTGACTCGGGAAATAAGAGCAAAGATAATATTAGGAATGTTTTACTCAGCATATCATGAATTTAAATCGGCCCGGTATATCTCGTTGAAAGTTGGAAATGAGCAAGATATATGAAAGATATATACAAAGCGCAGGAATATCATGGAGAAGATAATGAAAGCAATATCTACGGTGATGTGGCATTACACAGAATGTTTTATTATAGTGCGACGATTACGGAATTTGAATTGATAGCTCTATCACAAAGATTACTTTTTTTTTTAAAGAGCATTCGAAAAATACGCATATTGAAAAAATGCACATGTCTATATTCGAAGGGCAGCCGATCGGCAGTACTTCTCGTTCGCGATAATAATTATACGGGATGAGTGGAGAAAACGCGCGCGAAGACGAAAGACTGACAGAAAATTGCTAGGCTGAGAATTTCGGGAAGGAGCCAAATTAGGTTTAGCCTCGTCTCTAAGGTTGCGAGGAGCAACAGTTGTCTTCCACCTATTTCAATTCCCCGATACTTCCGAACCGTGGAGAACGTGCTACTTCGCAGCGGTCGCGGCGGCCGGCGGCGGCGGCACAATTCTCCATTGTGCCGTCGACAGTGCAGCGTAATGTCAGCAAACGCCTTGAAAGGTCCTCGAGGGAAGTGTGTTCAAAAGGCCATTGTTCCACCCGTGAAACAAGTGTACGAGTCATTCTTTTAAATTTGATTTGGCCGCACAACGGCACCGCAATCACGCGTTTCTCTCTTTTTTTCCCTACCTGCCTTCTTCCCTCCCTTTCTCTCTCTCTGTCTCTCTTTCGTTTAAGCTTTTGCCTCTTTCTCAACAACTCGTAAATTTCTGAAAATGTTGCTAACTAAATGTTCACTTTCATATTAGCAATTATAATTTCTATAAAAATAAAAGTTTTCTAAAAAAAAATACGAGTAGGAATAGAACAGCGATGAATAAAAAAACAGAATTGTATAATTATTTATTTTTATAAAATATTTTATTAGTGTATTTTCCATTTTTCTTTAATAGTTATTAAATCTATTAATCTATCAATCTCTGTTTCATTTTTCTAACGTTATATGAATATCAGATTTCAGATATCTTAGATATTAGAATTTTAATTTTAATAAACACAGTTAAATAAAACTAACCGTATAGAGATTCGAACTTCCTCCTTGTCCTTCTTGGTAAGTTCACGGTCGTAACCCTGAGTTATCTGCTTGCAAATTAGCACCGTCGATTCTTTGAAGGATGTAGATACGCCGCGGATACGGTGTAATAAAAATGGAAATCGGCAGAGGTATCCTGAGAGATTTTCAAGAGCTTCGGGATTCTCACGCGTAACTCTCTCGTCGATAAATCAGAGGTTTAACCCGGATGATCTTAACAAGGACTCCACGAGCTCTTATCTGGACCATATTGATTTGCTCCGTCGCGAAAAGTAGTTAAAAACTATCGCAGTTTTATGATGCAACCTGCGAAGGCGATAAATTCTCCTTTAAAGAGACTCTTATGTGAGAGACATCGTTTAACTTCGTTCTGAATTTAAAGACGATCAGCCTTATCTGACAAATTCGCGTTTAATATACCATGATAATTAGCGCACTTACACTCATATATAATTTTATCACTAATCTAAAGTTTGTAAATTTTAGATTTTAAATTTTATCTTCAACTAAAACAGACTTTAACTGTTAACAAACATTAATTTGAAAACTAGCAAAACTGTAAGAGTGAACAACATTCTGTCAAAATTAAGGCTTAAATAAAATAATGAACATCAGTGTGTGCTTTCATGATCGTAGAGTAATAATTAACATCTCGTTTTATAATGAATCAATTTCTTTCTTCATGATGAATATTCATTCGGCAATGCACATTTCTACAGAAAAAAAGAGCTTTGTCTTTAGCACACATATTATTCCTTTTTAAATAAATATCAGCGTCCCGTAAGAATACCAGTAAGATCACGCTCGACGCGATTCGGAGCAATCAGGCCCTTTTCAGGCCAGGGCAAATTTACATATAGCTCAGTATAACTTCGCTTCGAATTAAAACGGTCTATATTCGCGACCTATGACCTATGACATGGAGCTCGTTGCGGTACAAAAGGAACGAGCTACGTCGTATTTAGCAGACACTTTGCAAAGATATACGATTCGGCAAAGTTCGCCCGCAGGCAAGAAATAAAAGTTTATTCACATCCAAAACTTTCCCCGCGGTATTCGCGATGACGGGAGAGGGAGGGATGGTGGCGGGCGCGCGGTTGAGGAGAAATGGAGAGTGCACGCTTCGTTTCGCCACCGCTTCCATAAGTTCCGAGAGCAGAATTTCCGTTACAGGGCAGACGTACTTGTCATGTAGATACTTGGCCAAGTATTTCGCTTCGTTCTCAGTCAAAGTACCTACAACGACGACGAAATGATTCAAAGGCGGTAGCCAGACGCAGTTCTCTCTCTCGCTCTCTTTCTCTCTCCTCTTTTCCCGCTCTTTTCTTCAACGAGCATAAATATACGCGTCGGAAAAATGCCGGCATAGTATGTACTTTATTTGGAATCTTGCAGACATTTCACAATACCTCGAGGTATCCTAAAAATGTATCACTGCTCGCTCTGTGCATATTGCGAGAAGTACATTACATATCGAAAGATAGAAATCGATGTTTTCGGAAAAGTTGTAGCAATTATTAATATTTTATATAATTATTTTAATTCATATAAATCGTAGATAAGTGTAATATAAAATTATGATATAGCAATTTAATGATTATGATGCATTATTTTTTAAAGCTCTACTTAATGTGATGGACTCTTATATGAAGATGATTTCTCCTGTATGTAACTTCGCTATTAATAACAAGAACTATTTAAGAAACGGTCGGTATCACGAAGTAATTAAATGCCCTTCACTCGAAACTCGATGAAATATTTCCTCGCTTTCGAAATTACGCTTCCGCGCACACTGCAGATTCCGTCCGTTCGATTTCCTACAGTTCCACACATCTCGTCGACCAGATTTTCCACGTCGGGAAATTACCAATAAATACATCATCGTGGTAACGATCCGCGACATGAGGCGGATGGTGAGCGGAGAAAAAAAAGGGGTCGCCGATCAAACGGGGGTCAACTCGACGGTTATAGTGCGCGGCCGCGGACGTCTGTTCCCCATTGGCGTGACGGAAAGAGGACAGGAAATTGTATTAAATTGGAGAGCGGTCCGCGGATTAAGGATCCCTCGAAGCTCTCATGGCTTTTTCTTTTTTTCTTTCTCTCTCTCTACCCTCCTTCTCTCTCTCACGCCGGGCGGTAAGTTCTCGCACATGCCGCACTGATCCGGGCATTGTTGTGCAAATCCAACAAAAACCGAAGCCCCCCCGTTCTCTGCCCCGCCCCTTCTGTCTAATCTTGCGAACCCACTTGAGATCGCAACATGCGGCCGCGAGGCCGCACAATTAATTTATGTAGCATCTGAAGCACTCACGAGAAAGAGAGAGCTCTCGCCGTTCATCCCCGTTGTATCTCCCGCACCGCATTCGCGTGCGAGTTCGTCATTGCCATAATCTCGAGTAATCTCTCGTCGCCTCTTACCGGATGTTTTTTTTTCTCTTTCGATCTCCCTCGTATTTGCATTTGAAATCGCTGCGGATTATTTCATGGCGGCATTGCAATCTGAGATTAGAGATCCATATGTTTGAGTCTATATATTGTTTACTAAGGGATGAATCGAAAAACATTTGATTTTTATTTGATTTATATAAGACTATAGCCATAGTGATTCATATATGCAATATTCGCCACAATAGATGCCAAATAAGTTGTATTCTTTATATTTGAAATACTCGACGTTTATGTTAGTATTTGATGTATTGAATAGTAGAAAATTATTAGAAAAAAACAATTAGAATGTGATTCTTTATTAAATTGACGGTTGACACGATTTATAAATTT
>NW_020217514.1:1975918-1976087 GCF_003070985.1 Temnothorax curvispinosus | reverse complement strand
GAATGTGATTCTTTATTAAATTGACGGTTGACACGATTTATAAATTTTATTATGACATATCTTCAAGATAAGATAAATATTAGGTATCAATTAATTATATCGCGTGACGATATAATTTATTTATTTGTGTAATCAGCTGACAATACAAATTTATCTCAGATTTGATGGA
>NW_020217514.1:1919474-1975908 GCF_003070985.1 Temnothorax curvispinosus | reverse complement strand
ATTTGTGTAATCAGCTGACAATACAAATTTATCTCAGATTTGATGGATAATGACGAACATTTTTTTATATATTTTGTTTTATTTTACTTTACGTTAATTCATTTCCTATTTCCTGTTTTTTTATTGTAAAGGTATATATGATAAGTATACCAATGATAACAGAGCGCATTAACGCGGGCGTATTATTCTTACCGCGTGCATTTCCTACGCATTATTATTCCGCGTAATTTTCAATGACGATACCGATACATGGATGCGATTTAATTACAAATAGCATCGATTTTTATTCGGTGATTCGTCTCATTATCGCATCTCATATATTTAATTATAAATGATTTAATTAAATCATCACATATTCGTTAACGTCGCGTTAATTTGATAACACGTTTAATTAATATGAGACGACTTGGCAATCTGAATCGTTACCAACGAATATATGTGAATGTGAACTGAGCTAAAATAATGGTTAAAATTACGAAAACATTCAACGAAAATTAGAACCTTTTGTAATGAATTACATCATGTTTATCATTAGTTAATTACACAATGGCCGTAAGGTATAATCAATGTTCCCTACGCATATAGTACAATTTTAAATTATACTCTTCGTAGGAATAATTCCCAAATATCCCAATTGACTAAAACTCTGATTTGCAAATGTCTACTATTTTCTATAATATATTTCTTGATCTATTTATTATTGATTATCTTAATAATATGAATATTTTAAACTTTATTTTTATTATACAAATTTTCTTTAATTAAATATATATATTTATAATATAGGTTTTGAATTTGTGCAGTTTAGGAGACTAAACGATATCTAATCAAGTTATTAAATACACATTCGCTGTCTACTAAAACTAGTAATATACATAGGGTACAACAGTAGCATAAGGAGCGTTAGTTTCTTCGTCGTGTGCGGTAAAATCCGATGCCGTCCCAAAATTGTTTAATTACATCTAAAGCGCTACACCTAAACTGTAAACAATTCTCGGGTAAGTGAAAATATAAGAATTATATACATTGTTTAACTCTTAATGCTACGTGAAAATAAAAACAATTCGGATTACCAAGTCGATATAAAAATATTGTATGTACGTGCACGAGAAAATTGTTAACTTTTATTTCCAAATTTATTTTCCTGTAAACGTTTTCATCTCATTATACCTGCAAATTTATTCTGCAGTATCGTAATCGCGACTAAGGCCAATATATATATATGCAATGTATATATATTTTTGTTATGCGTAACAATTATACGCGCGCGACGCGTTGACATTATTTTTACCTGGTGCTATGTAATACCCCGCGACTTTCCATTTTCAGGGAATGCATTTCTGCCTGGTTGAACTACATTCTCGCACATTTGCATATTGAAAAATCCGCGAGCGCGCCGTTTTACCGGGAATTACGATAAAACGTGTATGTAACTCATTTGACGCGAGACAACGCCGAATTGGATTTCACGTAGCATTGCGTAACGTCATCCAATCACAATAGTGATGCTCGCTGATTACTATCTGAAATGTCACTTGACATTTATGAATCTACAAGCAACGTGCGCGTTATTGTGTATACACATTATACAAATACGCTGCAAACACCAGCAATGTTCACGAATTTATTACTTGTTTTATTTTAAAAATATTATCGGGTTGGAAATTTAACGGTTGCTACTGTTTTTTCATATATAATATCGCTCGAATAAAAATATTTTCTGGCGCTTGTGAAGTAATACTTAAAAATAAATGAAGAGAAATATTTCCCAGCTAAATTGATTTTCAGAAAATTATACTTGCACGGAATTAACGCGATTAATATCGTAATGCACTTCAGAATAATTATATTTTCAAAGTATACACGTCAATATACTTCTTTTATGTAGCATCAATTGAAGAATATTTAGGGATATTTATTTTTAATATCTATATTTATATAATTTTAAAATCTATTTTTAATTTTGGGAATTTTTAAATTTGGGATATTTATATCTTATACATATAAGCAGAAAACAAATCTATAATTAAATAAAAGATTTAGAAGTTTATTTAAAATTTTAAAGATATCTGGGAGAGAGAGAGAAAGATTTTAGCTCGAATCGAAATTCGCAGAATTATCTTCCCTCGTAAAATCCTGGATCCTGAGCCGTCAACCCTCCGAAACCTGCTCGTTTTTGCTGGACATTCGCAAACGGTGCGATCACACCCCTGTGCTCGTGGGCGCAGAAGTGCATTGTGCCATTGTAAATATAAACTGCGTCTATCGCGAGAGCCGTTTTCCCGGCTATTCGTCGCGTTTCTCGGCATATTGCACACCGTAACCATTTAACCGCACTCGCGCGCGCTTATTGTACACGGACAGCATATGGCACGGAAGGTAACGTCTCTATTATGCATCTCTTCCCCCTTTTTGCTGCTTGATAAATGGCCGCTCGTATTTAACGCGACTAATCGAGCTGCATGCATCAATGAAAGAAAGTATCGCGCGAACGAAAATGGGACGGTGGAACGTCGGCGAAATGGTGTACATTCTTTTTTTTTTTTTTAAGCGCATCGTCCATTAACTTGTCACTTTTGCCGGAATTACATTTCAATTAGCGTAATATGGAGTGGATTGAATGATCAGAGAACGAGATCAAAATAATTTATACTCTTAAGCTATTAGCTGGCTTCATTGAGCTTCTACTAACGGATGCTATAAAATTGAAGATTCGATGATAGTGGATAGTTAAAAATGGAGACGAGTTGACATTAATAGAACATTGTACATGTAGATAAGATATAGGACACTGCACTTATAAGTTGGCATTATTTGTTAGCGAAAGGCGTAAATAAAGAAATTAATTAATCTTTGAAAGAACTTTTTTTTGAACAAGTATTTTGAACAAGTATTACTTTTTTACATTAAGTTTATTTAATTAAGTTTTTGAAAGGCTCTTTAATTTTTTTTTGTTTTATAATCTGTAAATATTTACTATTTTATTAGATATAAAGACATAACTATAAATATCTTTTATTTGAAGTATTCTTGAAAGCATTAAAGATGGTTTTTCGATTCTTCGATAGTAACGCAGCGTGGTTCATGATCTCTGTCTTTTTTCCTATATGATTATAAAAAATGGCCATGTAGGAAGTACCGAGCAATTTAGTCGTAAATCAACGTTGGCTATCGGTGACAACGATTATTTATAGAATGGCAGAAACAAACGCATGTTGGAGAGTTATAGTATATAGGAAATACGCTATAAATACTTGTGCACTCGATCATAAAATAACCAGACGACGATCGGTTTTTTTTTACGTATAAATACAGTCGTTATTTATAATATTTTTGCCGGTGTCAAAGTTGATAGTCTGATTTGTTTTATCAACGAACAAAATTATCACATATTCTAGTGATTTCTTGATATAACACAAAAAATTGATCGAAATTTGTCATAAAAGTTTTCTGGAGCTGGACTGAGTAAGGAGCATATTTTTTTCTAAATGCCGACGTTTATATCTTATATACAGTTTAGAAATTGTATATAATATAACATCAGAACAATCATGTTTATGATCCTACATTTCTGAATACATTTCAAGTAATCGATAACTCACTTCGCCGAAGGCCGAACAACTCCGTTTGAACGTGCGGATCGCTTCATTCACCGATCTCGTCGTGGTCGCTGAAACATTTCTTCAGTCGTGCCACGGAAAATCCACCGGGCGTGATGAGCCTGTTCGCTTTGCGGGTAGCCGTATATACCGACTGCGTGGCACGCAATCACCAAGCAAGATTAACGCCGCGAGTACCTGGCGGCTAATTGAAAGAGAAACGCGCGGCGCAGGCAGGATGTGCCACATGCGGGATATACTGTCAGCGGAATCTAATAAGCGCCGGGACCGTAGTATACACGAGGCGCGGGGGATTCTTCTTTCGTTTTGAGCGAAATCGAATTGCCGTCATCCCCAGTGTATACAATCGCGATGCACACGGAATCGGCGCGGCCGCACCATAACGGTCCCTCCGCCCGCTTTTTTCTCTTCCTTTCTCTCTCTCTCTCTCTCCCTCTTTCTCTGTACCTCCTCCCTTTCTCTCTCTCTTTCTCTCCATCTCTCTCGCTCTCTTGTATTTACTCCCTGCTTCTACCGTTCGCTCTCACTCCCCGCAACGAGATTATGGTAATTGACTATCCGACTTGGAAACCCCCATCAGGCATATCAATTACGTACGTATGCATCCCAACCGGGAATTTGCCTTTGATCCGCTCAAACTCCGCGGTAACACAATTCACGCCTGCGTCTAATCTCAAATGGGATTGCCTGATGGCACAAGGGACCATCGAAATGGGCTTTTCCGACTTCGCGGGGCCGCGAAGTCCTTTCGGGACCGTGCGTCGCGCGTCGCGAAGAACTCCGATTCCCCCATCGTGAACAAAACGTAAT
The DNA here is from genome assembly GCF_003070985.1 of Temnothorax curvispinosus. Classification (NCBI taxonomy): domain Eukaryota; kingdom Metazoa; phylum Arthropoda; class Insecta; order Hymenoptera; family Formicidae; genus Temnothorax; species Temnothorax curvispinosus. Next base: position 1,971,478 of record NW_020217514.1, on the reverse strand, counting down.
CCGGTCGTTCTCATTCCTTTGCGCAGACCGAAGAAACGAATCTGGGAATCTCGATAGTTGCAAATGCGTAACCGTATTGTACGACGTGATTCGATGTGATTTCGATATAGTTTACGGCATTAAAATCTCACACAGATGTTCCTTTTCCATTAATTCAGAATTTTATGTAATCCCATCGATAAAATAATTCACGGAATCTAATGCGTTAATCTTATTGTTAGTACAAATAATATAAAATGATATGATAGATATAAGTTTATAAATTCCACACCCAAAAAAAAATATTCTGCAGTTTAGCGGTTCCTGGTTCATGCTAGAGGATTTTCCTCTGAAATAGGGCCTTAAGAAGATGTTTTAAACTGTAGAGGAATATCCTCTAATCATGAGACTCTAGATTCAAGATTGTGCAATCCTCTTAATATTAGAGGACATTGATTTCCGATATTCACCCGAAATAAATAAAAAAAATTATTTATTTTGAAATTTTATTACTATTTTATAACTAAATTTGTTTCTTAAGATGTAGTCTATGATTATAAATATTTTTTTGTATTGGAAAAAACACTTACCTTGGTGGGATCGAACTCGGGACCTCTGGATCGTGAGCCAACTGCCTTACATGGTAGACCACTTCTTAATTTGATGTAAGTGTTATATATTGTCTACATAACCAGCGCAAATATATAATTTTCCAAAAATCATCTTAATAAACAAATTCAGTTTAAAAAGAGTAATAAAATTTTGAATTGGATATAAGATATATGATATAATATTTCTTAATGTCGGGTGAATGTCAGAAACCAGTGCCGGCTTATTATGAAATTTTGTGTTCGTAAATATATTTATGAAAATAATATGTTTATAAAGTTAAAACGTTAAAACATTCTTATCAAATCCTTACAAGGGCCTCAATAGACAAAAATAAGAAAACGTTTCTTATGGCATCCCTAATAAATAATGATCGGGACCTTATCCGGTTAGCCCTAATAAATAAGTATTTATGAAGTTAAAACATCCTTATCAAATCCTTACAAGGACCTTATTAGATAAAAATAAGGAAACCTTTCTTATGGAATCCCTAATAAATAATGATAGGGACCTCATCAGGTTAAAATAAGGAAATCTTTCTTATGGCATCCCTAATATATAACTAATGATCGAGGACTTATGTTATATAAGGCCATTCTTAATAAAGACAACAGGCAATAGGAACAGGGAATAAAAATCAGAAATCTATGTATATAAATGCAGAATAAACAGTGACACAGGCAATAGACACAGGAGTTTCCGTCACGTTGGAAATTATGTGTCTATTGCCTGTTGCCAACAAATCATAACATTCGAATATTTTAGGTTGTAATTAACGATTTTTTATTATTTCCTGTTCCTATTGCCTGTTGCCTGGCATTGTGCAAGGGGCTGAACTTTCTACACGGGCGTCTCGTGTGGTAGCGTACGCATCGCGTAGCTAATAAGACGATCGTCTTTTAACTTTAACGCGCGCGCCGCAAATATCTAGCATATCCTCTTATTTTAAGAGGCTAATAGTAGAATTTACTGTAGAGGAATTTACTCTTGATTATAGCTTACGCATCCACTTATTTATAAAGTAATACGTATTACTTAAAAAAGGATATTCTTCATATAATGTTTTTTTGCTTAGAGGAACTGCTAAGAGGAATTCCCCACTTATCGGCAGAATATTTTTTTTTGGGTGCAAACACTTTTTCACATAAACGCAAATGGACGGTATGTATTTATACACGTTTTACATAAAGATAAAAAAATTAATCGACTTTATAAAGCTGTACCAATTAGGAATTTATTTCTTTTTGTAATCCGTGTAACTCCGAAGATATATATATACGCGAATCCAATCGGCTCACAGAAATATAAAAATCGAGGTACTTTTACTCATATTTGTTGTCGTTCATTTAATTCAGAGATTCAAGAATAGCGACTCTTCATCTCTTACCAAAATTTACTGGTACGCTTCTAGTTACGCCAAATCCAGCGGATGCCGCTATAAACTACCGTAATCCGTTGTAACCTAAGTGGATCATTTCTTTGATAAATCGTAGAAACGTTGAAATTTAAAGTAGCATTTATGCGAACAAGCGTCCTCTTCTTAAATTACTTCTTTACCCTACATTAAACTTTACAAATGCATCTGACAATATATAAAATCAAAAGTAAAAGAGTATTATATGTCTTAAGACGTATATAAAATTCACAATAAAAGATTATTTTATCTTAATATTAATTCTTATTTAAAAGATACCTATATATTTTACTAGAAAGATAATAATTATTTTGACGTAATATAATTTGTTTTCAAATAACTTTTATATGATAATTTTCGTACAATTTAATATTATAAATTATTATTATTATTATTACTGTTGCAATCATAACAACGTTAACGATATGGAAGAGATAATTTACGAACAATATTTTTCGCAGAAAGTTAATAAAAATAATTCAAATCGAGATATTTCTTTCCGCAACTTTGAACAACATCAATACATCCTGAGATAACACTCGGCACAATTTATTAGTATGGAAGATGGCAGATAATTTAGTTACTAGCTCGTATCAAAATGTTCGTCCCTTCGTTTCGCGATACGTAATAATAATTCGCGCATCACGGAACTCCCGATTATAAAGCTTGCATTTTATAACGTTTATTTGCTAAATAATGCCGCATTTTTGTAACAAAACGTAAACATGCGCGATAATTTCCGCTCTAGATAAAAATATACAACTCTGATAAACATTTGTACCATTTATTTTGCACAGGGAAAAATCTTATTGTTTCGGAAGTTGATAAAAAAATATGAAGTATGACGTAAACAAAAGTAATCTAGGTTTCTCGAAAGTTTAGAAAGAAAGCAGGTGACGCTGCGTGTCAGAGACGCGCGTGATGATACCGATTGCACTTAATCGTCAATAGATTATCGCCGTATAAAAGAAATCAGTCCGTCGATCGTTCGCCCCAAGTTATCGCTTATTTGGACAGCATGACGCGCTTTCATCGTTTTCGTGCTCCTTCTTCTGATCGGGCGCCACGTCCGCGGCGTAACGGGTAAATCGTTAGATTTATGGTTCTTCCGCGGTTCCACCCTTTCCCTGTAGGGCCACGGCCACCCTCGACAACCCCGTCTCTCTTCTCTTTCACTCTCCCCCTTCTCACTAGCGCGGTCTTCCCATCCCTGCACACGGCAATCCTCCCTTGCCTGCATCCCACCTTTCGTTTGTTTCGGAATTTATCGAGCGTCGCGTTTTTCCTCGACGAGCAAAAAACGAGAGATCGGATCCGTTTCCGCCGAAACCGTTCCCGGTTTTCGACTGTGGTGATCGACGAGAGGAGTGCCTGAGTGAATCTCGTCGCGCATCGCTGCGAGCAACGTGCTAATCGAAATACATCGAAATGATATACTTGCAGAGAATAATGTGGACTTCTCACGCTGGATTCCGCGGTGACGCTGAAAGCGGAATCGGTTGGAAATGCATCAAGATGCATCCTCAAGTCTAATCGAGACGAAAAGTTGGAGTATCCATGCCCAGATATCAAATTAGAGAGGACATAGAAAGCATCAATGACAAAACGTGCTTGATTCGCATTAGCAAAGCTATAATGACAGTCACGCGGGTGCGTGGAAAGTGACGGCGTATATCGTGAAAAAGAGTGAAAAGAATGAAGAGGACGTTGATTTACTCAATGATGATATTAGTCCGGAAGTATTCTTGTATAAACTATATAATCAGGTAAATCTTGCGCTGCGCCGTCCATCAGTTCAATCCAGTTCAATCTGATTTTGTTTTCGCCTGGATGTGACCAACGCGAGAAAGTTTCGTAGAATTGGTCGCCGCGAGCAACACCATACGATCAGTTTTATCGGTTCTACGTCTATAATCTATCTGTTATATTGAAAAAGAGAGAAAATTGAGTGTAACGATCGCTGATACAAGAAACTTTGTACACCGAGGATACATGATCTATATATATTCCAGAACAGAGTACCTTTCAACATACATCTTGAACCTAATTTTTACATCGACGTGTACGATGGACACTACGTATATGCGAAACACCTCGCGAATTATGAGAATTTTATGTGGCATGTTATCTAACAGGACCTAAGGTGTGTTAATAAAAACGTAAGATAGGAAGATGCGGCAAATTAATAATTAAGTTCGAAATAAACGTGTTATTTCTGTTTAATATTCTCATACGTAGTTAAAATTCCAAAATAAAATCTAAAGCTTAAAAATATTATTGTAAGAAAATTATAACAATTTTTTGAGACTGCAAAATATATCGTTAAAATAAGACAAGTTAGCGCAAACCAGATGTTTATACCTTCTATCAATTGATGTTATCGTTGCGTTTATTTTTTATAAAGTTTGATTGGTCAAGTGGTTGATTGCTGATTTTGAATGTTAATATCTAAAATTAGAGAGAGAAAGAAATTTAATGTTTACAATTAAATTAAATTCTTTTTCCAATCATATCATCACAAAAAATTTCGATTTTAACCATGTTTAAATATTTGGAGCTTCGGTGGTTACAAGTTCATCGATATAAAAAATTTATTAACTTTTTTATTTAAATTTCTAAAGGACGAATTTTATATTTTATATTATATTAAGCGAGTTATAACAGTTTATGATAACAATCAAGTAAATAGGAAATATGTGTTATATTTTAAAACATTACATTGTATTTTTGCTGTCGCGTATTACACTTGTACAACACATTTTGGATACTCTCAGTTTAAAATAATGTGTTATTATTCTCTGATGAATATTAATACATTTAATATAATTGAATTGATTTTTATCGGTTGTATATGTATATATGTACCGAATTTAGATGAAGACGATAAATTTATTAACAGAGAAACGAGACGATTTTGAACTCTTCGGCGAATGTGGTGTTAGTATGAAAGTGAATACCACTTATCAGGGTTGGTAAAAACTTAATGCAGTTGTCAATAATAATTACATGTCATATGACATGAAATTCTTTGTCATTGTGCGTCAATTAGCAAAAGAAGATCCCAATAAAGTGTTTTAAATTTTTACGCATGTTTCAATCGCATAATCCAAGTCTGATCCCAAAGATTTCTACGCACTTTTTAATGCGCAAGAAGTATTCCATAAAAAATATAAAATGTTTTATAGAATTAAAACCACGAAAAATGACAAAAATGTATCTACTAATAAAATAAATAATATTATATATATATATTTTATGGAATATTTTATAGAATTTGTTATATAATATGCACTACTATCTTTGAATGTTTGTATAGTCATCATGGATCTATTAATTATCATTCATTAATCAGGAATTGAAAAATATCTTTTATGCCCGTTTTCACCAATGTCGTTTAACTTGAACCTTAGTTCAATTCACGCTTTGTCTGTTTCTAAGGGAGACTGTTAGAAAGAGACAAAGAGTGAGTTGAATGTAAGGTTCAAGATAAACGACGTTGATGAAAAAGGGCATTAGAAAGACTAAACCGTTTAAACAAAGAATTTTTTTATTTTATATAAACATATATATTACAATATAATATGCAATATAATATATGCATTAGGATATATTTACTTTTTATTATTGATGACAATTGTTTCATTAATCAATATCTTCGTATTACATATCGGACATTAATTTGTCATGATCATCATATTACATATTAAATAACGATACAATATTTAAATTTGAAAAATTGAGATAAATACACAGGATTTGAAAAATTGAGATAAATACACAGCTTAGATTAACTAACGAAATTAAACTAATTAAATGAAATTAAACTAACTATAAACTAAACGTAAACTATTATATTACATATTAAATTATCATTACACTTAACTTGAAATCGAAAGGGGAAATTTTCTAACGCGCTTCACAACTTTCCGGTTTTCGTAATAAAATCGTTTTTCTGGGAACGATTGTCTAACTGCCATTGGTCTGCGACTTAGGTAGCGAACATTTATACATAAGTATATCGGCTTATGTCTTATCGCTAAGTTAAGCTGCGTCCAGCTTGCGGTAAAACGGCAAGATCGAAATCTGGAGCGTACATTACGGTTAGCAGATTCGATCATCGCCCGCGATTACGGCGAGACTCTCCCTGTATGTCGATTCGCTTTTATCGCGACGGTTTGATAAAATCGGTCAATGCCGCCATAGTATTCACACATACAAACACACACGTACACGTACACACATAGATACCCACGCACATTCGAAAAACAAAGTAACGATCAAAATGCCACCGTCATGAGAGCGCTAATGGCGAACGTTTTCCGTCGAAATGGACGCGTTTCGAAATAGCACGTCGAAAATCGCTATCGAAGCTCGAACAATTGCCTTCCGCGATGTGACGAGTAATGGTTTAAATCTGCTAAAAGGATTGACACGAGTTTAGCGGAGAAACTAAAATTGCGTGCGCTGCAATAACAACTTATTTATATATATACATATATTGGGAATCAATGGTTTTAGGAAGCTATAAACAATGGAACGTAAAATGCCTGCAACGTGTAACTAAACAATAAATTGGGGAATTTAGTACGGCGAATATTATCAAATAATTTATTTGTTTATTGATTGTATTTTAGATCTGCAATCATGCAATTATTGATGTCCATATGTCGTTTCAAACAATTGTAAATCTTAAAAAAAAAAACGGAAAAATAGATTTGTGGCGTTTAATAAAGTCATTATAATTAATAATTTAATAATTTATTATTTACAGTTTTTAATTGTTTTTTTTATCTTACGCACGTTTTGCTGAAAAGATTGCAAACCACAAAGAAAAATTGGAAACTGAGGCGCGATTATTTTCACGATCGTTCGCTTTTCTCTTTTTCCCGAAATTTGGTGCGCCGGCGATTGCGCGGACGGGCAAAGGTTCGTAGCAATAAACTGTCGCAAAATAGCGGCGTAAAAATAAAAGTAACGATCAGGCTCCGGGCTACGTTGCAATCGGCGTTTAGACGTTTCCCACAGAAATGCCGCTTCCTCTCAAAAAGAGCGCCAAGCTCCAGCTTTTAAACTGGAAAGCCGGATTCGCGTGGAACGTGCGGGCCCTGAATGCGTCGAATAATCTTCGACGTCGCTAACGAGAGTACACCCCTCGCCGGGGGTTTACAGGGTGTTCCGGTTCGAAGTTGTACCAACTCACGCCAACTTGCTATAATAGACGCCTAACGAGATAGTCGAAGCTGAATACGAGCTATCGCTGTTTCGAGAAACACGTAGCTATCGTTAAATACTATGTAACAAATGTTAGAAAAAAGAGAGAGAGAGAGAGAGGAAGGATACTTGTCATGTCAAGTCGCACGCTACTTCCTCGTTAATTCAAGAGAGAAACTTCGGAAAAGGAAGAATTAATCAAGAGAGGGAAGCAGTAAAAAGCGGATCATTCTATAATTGAAATACAAGACTGACAGATTTTGTATAATTATAATAACAATCTATAATACTGTGCGCCGGATGACGTGAAATCATTCAATCGCGATAAGTCTCAAGAAGGTTTACGTAGAAATTAATCTAGATTAAGAATTAATTTAATCTAAATTAAATACGAAGAGATTTTTTGATTTGCACTTTGCCTCTATATCTCTCTCTTTCTCTCTTTCCTATCGTAAATAAATACTTTTAGTATTATTCATATATATAACTTCATTTATGGCGAGCCGTGGAAACTCCAATAAAGCGCGTGATATGATTGCGATCGTGATAACTAAATTCCCACGGTGCAGGTATAATTAACATGCATTAGGAACTTGACCATTGTTATCGCTAAGCAGAATCTGATCAAATTATTGGAATGCGCAGTACAATAGATATGCTATTAGCACTGCTTCCTAATCACGCAAGATGCGTGATCAATAATATATTCTTTAACTTAGATATATATTATATATTTATATAATTTAGATAATAATTACAATGACAAGATTGAATACTTTATTAAATATAAATTTAAAGATTGCCTATAGTTTAATATTGTCGATAATCGTTCACTAACCTCTTGTACTTAATTTGTACCGAACTGATTTTCTGTTTCTTTCTCTCCGCTGTACTTGTGTATAAGATATAATTATATTATTATATTTAAAAGAACTGACAATTAGTAAAAATTAAATAAATTGATTTACTGTAAGTGTAAGTTGAATTTACTTGTGAGATCGTATTTATTGACACTTCTTGATACATCTTCTCTGTTCTTATTTTAAATCTTTGAAATTATACAATCAAAAATATACAATCAAATATCTAAAAGTACATGTTTTAATTAATCAATCTTTCATTGTGCATTTACGTTTACAGAACTGAAATTTAATTAAATTAAAAATTTCTATGTCTAATTATTGATGCTACGAATAAAATTGTCCGAAATGAACATCTAGCAAACTGTCGGTATATGCAAAAAGTATAACAAGATAATAACATATAGGTTTCAGATTATAACAATTTATTATATCTACGATTATAATAGGTAATCTACAAATTTACAAACCAATATATTCAGCAACTATATTTATCTCTAGCGATTATGTGTGGACATATATATCTTACGGACATAGTTTACATTGTTTGACCTTTCTTTTGTAACACACAACGACATTCGTTAATGATAACGGGATCTGTATTATTTGTACTAAAATAATGAGACGTGGTTTCACCGAGAGAGAAATACGCTCGTTAAACGCGAAACTACATATTAGATTGTAAAATCTAATGACCACATACTACTACTACATGATACAATTAGTATCTCACACAAATGCATTAATTAATCTCAGTACGAATTATAACCGATATATAATTATCGACAAATATGCCTTCAATAGTAATTAGCTTTTCGAAACTACCGCATCTATTTATTTCGATAAATATTGTATACCGGCTCATCGGGAACTATAATATTTAAAATTTATTGATTCTATTCAGATTCTAAAATCAAATAATGTATATGTATATATATATATATATATATATATATATATCATATATTATATATCATATATATCATATATCATGTATCATATATCATATACATATATATGAAGACTCGTATACCTACTGTATGACTGTTAAGTGGAAATTTAGAAAATTGTTAATTTATTCAGCTTTAAAAAACTAATTGCCATGACTTAACATAAAATTGCTTTATTGAGAAAGTTATTTAATAGATAACACAATTAACAATAGTAAATTGTTTTTACTCACATCTTTTATATTACCAAAATCTTATCGTTTATATTCCACGAAATATATTTGTGGAATAAAACGCAAAAATTTATATAAATACGCTATTAAATAAATAATAGTTTTATAATAATAAATAAAATCACAAATTAGTGTTAGATGATGTCGATTAATATTCTTCGATATTTTAGTAAAATATTAATCGTTGCGCGAAACTTGTACAGGTACATAAGTATGGTTGACATGAGCGTTTTCGTGCCGACTATCAGATTTTGGAATGTTCAATAACTATCCGAAAACTTGAAGACGTCGATTACGGCGCGTGGCGATGCGAGAAATCTCTCTCTTACCCCTATACGACGCTTGTTCGTACAGATCCGTGCTTCACGTTGACTATCCCGATTCTCGCGGAAATAGCAGCGCTAAAGGCGGAGCGGTTAAAACCAGAGCGGACGATGTGTATGTAAAGCGCGGCGACCCGTTTACGGTAAATTCACCTCAAATGTAGACATAAAACATAAACAAGACTTGTAATGCAAGCAGTACAGGAAATCCTTTTACCTCGCGCAACTAATCACATGCATCAGAGATTAAAAACAGAGGTTTTGCTTTATATAGGATTTTTTTATTAGCAGTTATCTCAATTTTTGCGTTTATTTAAACTTTTAATGTAGCTTTGATAAATTAGATTATTTATCGCTACGTTATGAAAATTCGATTTTAATGGTAATAGTTTTGTGCTCGGAAAACTTGAGTATATAGACAATATACTCAAATAATTAACACATTATTTCGCATACTGCAATGTTACTTAACACTTAGGGAGAGGAAAGGGGGGGATTGGCTCCTTTGCAAGCACAATTTCGTTGCCGTAAATACAATTGTCTATTAGATAAAATGCGTCGCCGATTCCGTACTGAAGTATTGCTGGCTGCGAAGTCCGCGGAATGGAACTTTCTTATTCCATCACACAAAACCCGCAAGCCGTATCGCCATTTGTTTTACATTACCACGGTAACGGACTCACACTCGGCGAGTGCGGTGCGAAAATTTCGGCAACTGTAGATTCTGATAATGGACAATGGAGCTGTTTAATGGGGGAGACTGACGCTGGCAAGATAACCGCGGCAGCATTGGTCATAGTAACAGGTTGGGAAACGTTCGTTATTCAATAGAATCTTTCAGCGATTTCAGCAGACATGCACTAACTCTATTCCTATATGCTATAGAAAGTATTCTAGACGAAGATATCTAAATACAAAGACAAATGAGCACTTTGCTTGATAAGATATCCAATACATACTTCGCTAGAAATGTAATGATATTAATATTGAATATTTTTTGGCCAAGATATTTACGTTTTCTCATTAAATCACTTTATAATAGTTTTTATGTATAATATGTACTAATCAGGATTGATGCAAATGATCCAGTTTATTATTTATTTACTATTTTATTTATTCTTTTATCTTTCGGCTACCTCTTCTCTAATTCAGTCTTCATAATTTATCGTTTTATTTATTCCTTTATCTTTTAACTATCTTAGATTCTCTAATTTAACTTCAAATTATAGATGTATTTTTTAAACTGTGTTCAACCTTTAGGTAACAAAATTACACAAGTATCAGTATTTTTTTTTTTAAACACAGTCAAAATATTTGCAATACAAAATTATTTATATTCCCAGCGAATTAATTCCCTCGGGAGAAAAAAAGAAATGGAATTCTAGAATATATCGTCGACGTCGTTACCAGCAGTGAGCTTAATAGCGCTTCTTTCATGAGCCAACGTATAATCGCGAAACTAATTAACTAAGTAATCTCGAGATGAAGAGATAACTAAGTTATTTGCTAGGATGGCCTGCAAACGCGCAACGCTTGACAGGCTCTAATGTAACGGTTACTTAAAAAGTGCTAATGTCTACTTATATATGTATATACATCTATATAGTTGATGCTGCGGGAACAATTAACAAAGTTGTGTTAATAATATATACATTTATGCCGCGCATTTTACGATCCTTGAACATCCTTTATGCATTATGAATCTCACCGCAATGTATATTTGGGCCTTTTATGCTTACAACCAAGTGAGACCTTACTGCTTTACGAAAATCCATTCAAAATTTATATATAATTATTTAGTTAAAGATTTAATTTTCTTATGACTCTAGTAGACGTCGTATACACTTTACTTATCAGACAAGTGCTTTGTCAGTGAAAATGATATCTTAAAAAAGAATAAATATTATTTTACGTTTCATTTTTATTCTCATACAAAAGAGAAATGTATAAACAAGATTTATTTTACGGAGATATAATATAGTAATATAATATAAATTTTATTTATATCTGAAATTACATAAAAGATAACATAAATTGCATATGATTTACCATTCAAAACCGTATTAGACGTATAGATGTCTGTCTTCTAGACTAGACTAGACGACAAGAGAAAAAACAAGTGAATGAAGGAAATACCTATTTATATATGAAATGATTTTCTCTTTATAAAAATATATAAAATTTATATATTTTAAATATTAAATTAGAAATATTTTTATATTTATTCCGATTTCTATGCGATAGAAACTCTTTGCAAACGAATAAAATGATTTCCGTTGGTCATATACAAAAATGATCAACGATCATATATAATAGAAATTGATAAAATAGCAACATTTCCTTTATCCGCTTTGCTTGTCCACTTTGTGCATCTGACTTACGAGAGCGAAATTACACGTCGACGACGCGTTATTAGACATTTCCTTCCAATGAGACCCGCGGTATAAACGGCTTTTCAGAAACCTACCTAGTGGCTGAGCAGACGGAAATAGCTGTCAGTCCTCGAAACGATCCAGTTCTGTCTTGCCACATCCTTCCGCGCATGCTGGACAGAACAGTTCATTACTGCCGGTGGATCCGACCCGACGGATATGGAATTCACAATGACATAAGCCATCGATATACGACCAGCAGCAGCTACTCCGAGTGCAGATTAGTCATCCTGGGTAAGTACCATGGGCACAGAGCTGTGTTACGTGCGTAGTAATGTAACAAAGTCACCCTAATTGCCATGCCATGTGTATGTATGTACACCGCGTATGTTACCAAACGAACCGCGCGTAAATCACTATTACATTAATATTAATTAACGACGCGTCGCGATTGCAATTTCGCGAAATGCCCGTCATTTTCTACTCCAATAGTATTATATCTGCCTCGGTATTTTGATGAAATAACTTAGACAGTGCGGGATATAAATTATCGAGGACGCGACATATATCTCTCTCACTCTCTCATCGCTGAAGACGCTATCCTAGAACACTCGATAAATAATGATGTCTATCTACATATATTTCTCTCACTCTTTCTTCCTCCATTTCTTTTTCTATCTTTAGAATTTTGTAAAAACTGTTAAAATAACTAATATAAGATAAAATATATAAGAAGTCAGATCATTTAAAGGCCATTTAAAGATATTAAATAGATGTATCTAAATTAGGAAGTATTTTAGGAATATAAATAAGAGATATATATATTTTTTACCTACAGATATATAATTGATATACTTAATTTATCTTTATCAATTTTTTTTAAAACTGCGTCTATTTTTCTTACATAAGAGAATATCTTAGAGAATATTCAGAACAAAACTACTTTGTTACATAGAACAATTTTATTAACAAAAACACATTATCTTAAGAAAAACACAAAATATTTGTAGTATATATATATATATATACCTCCAGTGATTTCACCGAAAATCACTATGTTGCTAGATATATTAAATTCATCTGTGACAACTTTAGTATACTCATAGTGTTTACAAGTAAGTCAATTAATCTCACTTAGCATTGGATAACATCTAAATATACTTATTTAAATAATAGCTTGTTCTAAGTTATCCCGCGCATAAATATCTCAAAATATGCTTTAGCGGCAATAGAGATAGATTATTATTTCATCGGCATTAATTAACATCACGTCACGATTGCAATTCGCGCAATATACCTATCCCTCATTCAATTTCAATATTGTCGTGATTATTTCAATATTTCGACTGAATAACTCAGGACAAATCCGCTTTACTATGAACCTGTTACATTAATAATGATTAACGACGCGCCGCGATGCAGTCAATTACACGATATATGTGCGCGGTCTCCGTATTTCTATATCATTTTACGATCATTCCGATATTCTAATCGAGCAACCCGGTGTTCGCTATAATCCTGTTTCGAGGCACATCGCGCGTAACGTCGTGCGAAAGTTACGTCGAATGTGTCGAATCCGCGAAGATGCAAAAGATTACTCGGATCGGTCGACGACTCGCAGTCGAAAAATTACAATCTATCAGCGGGCGGCGGAGATTCAGCGCGAAATAAACATTCGATGACGAACGAAACTTCGCGACGGTGGAATAAAGAGCTGCAAAATTCCGCACTCGGAAAAGTTACCCGTCTTTATGTCGGAATATCAAGTATCCGATGTACTCGCCGCGCCGAACGAAATCGATTCCCAGAACGAAACATCCATAAAACACGAGAGAACGCGAGCTCCCTTCTTCGCCGTTCTCCTACATTTTCTCTCTATCGTGGAGCCCCGTAGAGCTTGAGAGCTCGGCGAATTCTCGCGACAACCGATTCCCGCTTGTCCGATCTGTAGGTCTCGCAGGAGTTCCTTGCCTCTCGCGGACCACCACTCACTTTATATTCATTCCTAGACTACCGTCCCAAAGAGGACTACGGTAACTGGATGTGCGTAGCCGGGCTCGCGGGTAAGAACGGTTATGTGGAAGAATCTTGGGACCAGCTTTGGGTGAATCATCCAATAGCGCAATCTCTATCGTAGGTCGTCTCATCATCGTGATCATCGGCATAACGCTGATAACTGTTGTCTTTGGTACATTCGGCTGTGCCTGGGGCCGATACACGCTTCGTCAAGCGTCGAAAGAAGTAATCCTACCAGTAAAATCACTTAAATCTAATAATAAGTTCAACATAATCGATACCAATATTGATAAGAAGGATAAAGAAGGAGAATTGATAAGTATTAGTTGTAACACTAAATCCGACCACGTAACATTGATTATCCGGTTTAGAATTTAGAGAAGAAAAATAATGTTTAATTTATAAAGGAAGATAATTGGAGAGAGATGATTAGATTAATGAATCGTCAATTTATTAATCTCTCTTTAAGATGTGTTGATTTAATAAAGTAAATATCTACATATCGCACTTGAAAAGAATATTGTCACAGCTCAAAAAATTTTGATTTTAAGTTAAGCATATAAAAAGTATGCCTAAAATGTTATCTACATGATATAACAGTATCACAAATCTATATGCGAAATCCGCTGCATAGGGCAGAAGTGTCGTTATTCTTTTAAACTAACTATATTGCGGTTTCCTGGGTGAATAGTATCATAAGTGAATTGACAAATGAATTATAGACTTTTTCAAGAAACAGTATAAGTTAACAGTATTATTATAACAGAATGTTGTAATTGTAATTGCCTTAGTTATCTTAACAATTCAAAAACCATGAATTAAATTTGTTTTTTCTCTCTCCTGAAAATTGTAAATTTTTGAGCTGTGACAGTATTCTTTTCGGGGTACGATATATGAACCAGCTATTTGCATGTTTATTATATTGTACAAAAATACTTTTTATATATTTTAGCTAGCTATAATTAATTCACTATTTAAACATTTTAGTTTGAAAAACAGAGCTTAGTTTATTTCAGGAAAAAATTTTCTATGGAAAAGGATAATGAAATAATGTGTTGTTTTAATAAATTTAATGATTTTAATTTAATTAAATATTAATCACTAATTATGCACATTCAAGGATAAAAAATGTCCTAAATTTCAGATCTCGTTAAGAGTTTCTTACGTCTATATTAGTATATCGCAATAATAAAATCGATAATCGGATGGCTATTAAATTACATAATTGTATAAAAATAGTTCTTCAAAAGTTTTTTCACATATTAAACATTTATTTTTGCTGCCGAATTAGATTCAAAAGTTCTGATTCTGTTTTGAATCAGTCCGCGAAAACTTGGCGGAAGTTCACCGTGTAACTGTAAACTTATTTCTGGACTTTAATTTTCAAGATTGGTTTCGATAGAAGCCAATGTTGAACGGCTAAAATGGAACGGTTTGGCAAATGCGCGCTTTTAAGCTGGATTTCAGATGTCCGTCTCAACGAATTGCTCGCGCAGCGCATTGCACTCTCGGGTGATTCGCGAGACAGTCTTTTGTGTCCATACACGCTGCTTTCCTGGAGTTATTAGTCGTGGGACGGATATCCCTCTTCGAGATTCATTGGTTTGCGACCGAAAGATTCGCCCGGTATCACCGAAGTTTCTCTCATCCGTCCTCGAACCCCGAAGCGCAACTCAAAAGAATCTCAATATTGATCCTGATTCCTCGCTTATATCTGACAGCCTCAACGAATCAAAGTCCGTCCTGTAATTGGAAACGGCAGCGACTCGTTCGACTGGAAGATTCACGACTGAATTGCCGTAGGAACACAATTTACGGTGGCGCGCGCGGATGGTGGAGAGAAAAGGGCGACTATCTTGCCACCGCGCCGCGCCCGCGCCGGTGTAACTTTGATATTCCGTCCTTGAGCGAGGGAAGATATGCTAACGATCTGTAAAGATCACGGCGTCGAGGCTGAACAGAGATTCAGGCTTCGTCAGGGTTCCAGATAAATCGTGAACGAAATTAGTCGCTGCATTGTTGCGGTCGCGCCAGTCAATATATGTAATATTTCCGGTTGATGCCTCGACCTGTAGCAAAAAGAAATTACTTATAAATTATACAGTATTGGAAATAAGCAGATATTTAATTCGGAAAATTCTTTAAATTTAGAGAGATTTCCATTAATAAATCAACTTTTTGGTAAAATTGGTACGTTTAATACCGGTTAATAAAAAATTTAACGAAATTAATATTAATCATTTCACGGGATAATAATAAGTATCAACATAATATTAATTATAATATAACGTCAATGTATTAATATTAAGTTGATTAATTATATATTCTCTCGATAAAGAGTTATATAAAATAATTTTTTCATTAAACTTTAAGCAAGCAAGGTATCATCACACCGCACTTTTTTATAGACGTTAATATTATATATCAAGCGGAATGTGGAGCTGTTAAGTGGAATTAAAATCATATATTAATAATACGTATTTTACTGCGCATTATTGAAAGTATTGGTCATCCACTTGATACTGAATCTCGTTTCCCGTAATACGACGTTAAAGAAGGTTGACACGAAGATTATTGTTCTCGGAGAGAAAATCGTCAGATAAGAGAGGACGAATACAACCGACGGAAAATAAATATAACTGCGATAAATCCAAGCGTCGCGTTGGAGTGAACTTGTCCATCGGCGAGTGAATCGTAGAGCCGAGGAAAAAATAATTTCAGTGCAGACTGCTGTTGACAGTTTTCGTTCGTTAAAGACTGAATTTGTAAGCACTCGATTTCGCGAAACTCGATTTTCTTGTCGAGGTCCGGGGGAAAAAAATAGGACGGCGCTCCGCTCTCTTTTTCGCGCGCGACGATTTCGGAGTGATGGAATTATTTCCGCTCGCAGCTAGCCGATAACGAGTTATTGAACTCGAAGGATAGAAATTGTTGTTCGCCATTCGCGAAGACTTGACGTCGCGTCCGTCGCGATGCAAACGCTGGTAAATATGAAACACAGTCGTCGAGACTAAAGCGACCAAAAATTAATTGACTCTTTCGGAAACAGCTTTCGAATGCTTCATACGCTATACGATCGATTTATTATCTTGGGTTCGTTATTTTAAATAAGATTACTTTCGAGTTAATCAAAGTTTCTCATTAAAATTAAATGTTTCGCGTCACATTACGTATTTTTTGATATCGTTTCGCAGCAATAAGCGGTGAGAAAAATATTGAAAACCGAGATTAATTGATTCGATTACATCAAATATTCTTTATATGTTAAAATAACGCTCTATTTTATATTCATTTTTCATACTGGATTATGCAGGCGGATATAAAGAGCAAAATGTACAAGCTCGGACAATTTTACCTTCCGTCACTTTTTGCGTTACTCATCAACGTTTCCATATCGCGTGTCGGTTTATGTACTCAAAAGTATCAAAGGTGTGTTCATTAACGTTCACATTAATAACGCAATTTATATGTAAAATCTCGAAGGAACATATCAAAGGCAAACAAAATTCTTCAGGCAAGTCAAACGGTTCCCCCCTGCTTCACCTTCATTAGTTACGTATTATCACGACAAATGAATCGATACGCTCGTTTATCCACGAAGTAGAAAGAGATTTCTCGGTTTTAAAAGGCTACGTTTGGATTTAAGCTCGAATCCTGAAGAGCTTATTTGCGCAAAAAGCATATTATCTCTCGAGCATTCGATTAACATGTGAGTTGGAGATCGCAAATTTAAAAGATATCGCCGAGAAACTCTCATGACGGTTCATTTTCGTTTCCAGAATTATACTACATATTTTACTGAAAATATATTTGTAGCGAAATAATTTATTATCTAAGCTGTATATGTACATATATATATATATATATATATAAAATGAATTAATAAATTTAATTATTTATTTAACATTTTTGTCGTTAAATATTCTTTTTTAATGGAAAAGTGACATTTTGCTGTTTATATTCTGCTACTTAAAACTTCCGTAATGATGCTTATAAAACTACTTAAAGCACTGGTTATAAATACATCCGAGGCCAAAGTTCTTTTTCTACATGGTTGACCTAAGCAGATTTTTTCCACGCCGTAAAGAATAAATTATAGTGCACTATGTCCACCGTTCAGCGCGGAAGTACTTAATCAGACTTGTGTTTATAGTCAGTTATAAATTATGTTTCGTATTAATAAGCTATGTTCGATGTAAAAAGGGTAAAAGAACAAACTCATGCATACACTAGTGAACTGATTTATGCGAAAATTTTTATGACCGTTGAATAATTGTAATATCGGACGATATCGAGTTATAAACTTTCAGGTCGAATTTTGAAACTTTTATATCAATAATAAAAATTTTATCAATATAAAAATTTCCCGTTTAATTATCTTAAAGGCGATTTAAGGATAACTATACAAAGGATAACTATACATTTTATATTAACTATTAATAATGAAGTTATAATCAGAAACATGAAGATAGTAGTACTTAAGAAGATAGCGGATTACTTAAATTTATTGAACGCAAACTCATTACTTGTGATCGACTTACTAGATAGACAGTTCCTCCGTTCTCCAAATATTCCAAAGCATGTAATAACAAAAACAATACTTTCACTTAGCAGAAACGTTCGATTATCCAGCTCCTATCAACTCCTATGTACAGTTGACAAGCTACAATCTCCCGCTTACTCGATTCTGTATTAACTCGAAATGGAGTTTCTGCGTCTCCGAGTTTAACGTGACGTAAGGCCGTTCAATTCTAAGCCCGCACGCACGCACGTACGTATATGTATATACACCTCCGTCACTTCCTCTCTTCCGCGTGCAATAATATTCCATTTGCGCGTACGACGATTATGCGAGCGCAGACAATCAATGTGTGCGCGCGCGTGTAGCCTCCTCCCGCAGGCGATTATCCTCCATGCTTTGTGGACCATATCTCTCCCTCTCGTATCTCTTTCTCTCTCTCTCACTCTCTCTCGCTCTCTCGCTCTCGTTCTCTATCTTCCGAGATTCTCATTCGCGTGCGTATCTCCTCGCGCCGCAATAACAGCGGTGCCGCGTGGCGCGGGATAATAATAAGGAAGGATAAAGCGCCGAGTGTGTGCGAAACTTCCACGAGCGGGAACCAATTAGAGACAGACTGCTCAGGAATCTGACAGTCGGTTGAGTTACACGGCTTTGTTACGTAAATCCTATCCGTCGTGACGGGTGATGCGGGAAGCGAGGGGGAGCGCGGCGGTGGTGCGATGAAGAAAGTTTCTTTCGCAAATGATCTGCGATTCTCTGCGAAACGAGAATCTGCGCAAACCGCGCATCGTCCACAGGCCGAACTGGACCGGACCGGAGAGAACGAGAAAGGGAGATATTATTATTCTCTCTACGGAGTTTTATTTCTTTGTTTTTGCGTGCGAAAGCACTGACGTGAAGCGAGAGCCTGAAATTGACGAGAGCATTCGCGGCGAGAGAGACACGTGTGCGTACGGCGATGATGTAACGATATCGTTCGTTGACTTAAGGTAATAACCTTTGCGTGCACGTGTGTATGTGTGTATGTGTGTACGTGGCTTGTGAAATGATGGAACGTGTTGCGTGTGCGTTTGCACACTGGCATCGGCATGTGGCGCACGAGGGGAGGAATCCATCAAAATTGCATTATTAATTTAATTAACAAGTTGTTTACCTATATCTATATGTTTATTTAGAAATGATTGATGACTTAACTCACAATCATTTAAATTGACTTTCATAAAAATTATGTAAAAGATTCCCTCTCTGATTTAAGAGATGAAACTTGAGAAATTGAACATTTTTTCCGCGTTAAAAATCTCCGTAAGAATTACAAAGATGCGATTTGCGAAAAAATTCAATCAAAGATAATTCAAAGGACAATGCAGATAGCAAAACGTTTTAACTTTTTGTCGCAGTAAAAACCACTCATTTTCTACGCGATATCCGTGCATGCATCCGATCACAGAATCGTCAAGAGTTTCAGATTGCGAGCAAGAAAAAAGGAACAGCGCAGTCACGGAAGATTGCCGGCGCCCTAGTAATTTCGCGGGATTAATATTTAATAACCGGAAGGGCCGTGAAAAGAGAGCCAAAAGCAAGGGCGAGCACCTTTTCCCTTCCCTCTTCCCTTCTTTCCCCAAACAGATCAGGTTTCCGCAACTATCTTCCAGTTGATCCCCCTGTCGTCGGCGACGTTATCTCCGACAGGGGCTGACATATGCACCCCTATCTCACTATCATCCAGGGCTGCAACCCTTAACCCACTGTTTCAGACAGTAGGAACAATGAAACAACACCCGACGGCTTCTCATTTCATCGCCGGCTTCTCCGATGAGAAAGCAAAGTCGATCCAAGCCCACAGACATATCATACGCGACGCACAGCTCCGCCCTCCCGTTTCGCGCACCGCAATCGCGACGAGTTTCCGTTCGACCGTCCGTCGCCGAGCATTATTGCGGAAACGCTGCGGCGGATATTGAAGCACTGCCGAGCGATACGCGCGACGTACGACTGCCGCGGCTTAGCTGGAAAAAGGTACATGTATTGACCGCGGTATTATTCCGCTACGATCCGTCATTTCGAAGAAGAGTACGGAGAATGGAACGAATAGAACGATAATTGTGCTCTATTGTGTTGCGAGGTCGATTATACATTTCTGGAACAGAATCTCGAGAGGAAAATTTGACGAGACGATATTGTCTCTGTACAACTTCCGACTCTTTTATTGATCCCGCATAAAAGAACGTCTCAAGATAGCCTGAGCTTACATAACGTGGCCCTACGAATTCTGACAGAAATTTTAAGATTATTATTAGACGACGATCTGGAATAGAGTATAAACTTCTCTGGTAATAAATAAAAGGTCGCGAAATATCAATGTAAAATGTCAATTTAATTTCACATGCGGAAAGGTTTTAAAATAACGAAATTAACGAAACACGTGATATGTATTTAAATCCACGAATTTAAATCCACATTCCAGTATTTGTTTTAAATATCGAAACATTATTATTTAGGTATTATCTTTTCGTACGAGTCATAAATTTATCATTTTTGATACATATATTTGTATGAGGTATCTCTTAAAATAATACGACAGGCCGTACAAAAGTTAACTAATTGGACGACTTAAAAAGGAACATTTAATTGCGCGGGCATATGGACAACGTCAATGTTAACGTTTTCTCCACTACAAATTTTTCTCGCTCGTTTACAATTTCAGTTCCGAATTCGATCTCGGACAAGAGAAGAAGAAGGGGGAAGGGTGCGAGTGTCAGTCTCACGTCGAAGCGCGCAAATGTCCGAGGCCGACCCCCGCTTACCGTCCCTTCGTGTGGCTTTTGTAAAATGTTGGCAGACCGCACAGAGCACCGCGAGAACAAGCGTCGCTCGACTATCTCTCACCCCCGTTTCAATTATCTAATTGAAAGTGACGGCACGCCGGCCGTTCGCCCCCCGGTCGTTCTCCACGTACGTTCTCCCTCGCGCGCTTCCCGCACAACGATTCCACACTCCAGATGCGCGTAACCTTCGATAAATCGTTCCGCACCTCTGGAGAACCCTCTCTCTCTTTCTCCCCCTTCCTTCCTTCCCTCCATCTCTCTCTCTCTTTCTCTTTATGTGCCAGCCAATAACTGTTAAAGATCCCCATCTACTTTGTTCCCGGGCATGAGCGACCAGACCGACCCAACGAAGGCAATCAAGCCCTTCGGGCTTTGCTGACGCGGGTGTCCGCGGCTCCGCAATTACAACGCGCGCCTCGTTACACGCGTGCGTCGCTACGGGGGCGATACATCTCTCCGGCTCGTCCCGATGCCGGTTTCCCGGCAATCGCGTGGGTGCTATCGCCGTCGGATAATATCTGGTTCCGGCGTTTCAACAGAACCGAAGAAGTAGCTCGCAGTCACAAGCGTCTCATTTTCTTATTTGTTGCTCTCCCGTTTATAGTAATGTAGAATTTTGCATAAAACTAATTTGTGGAAGATCGCAGGTCGAGTATCTTTGTATTTATTCCGTTGTATATTTGTTTATTTAATGTAAAATAAATATTATAAATTAATATAAAATATATACATTAATTATTTTAATCTTGCTCTTACTATGAATTGAGCTTTTTTCAAAAGGTGAAAAAAGTACTCTCTTTTTCTCAAACTATAAATATCATGTATTGGAAATTAAATAAAGAGATAAATAAAAACAGAAGGAGAGAGGACAGTTTCATCAAAGTTTGAAGAACCATCAAAGTTTATTATAAAGAAGACGACGTTGTCTATAGATTTTCTACGTCCCATCTAGAAATAGTTCTGCTGCGTGCGCATACACGCATTCACGTCTTAGAATTGAGCACGCGGCACATCGTTAACACGGGAAAACGATCCTTTTCTACTTCCTCTTCGAGACGTCGCTCGGAGGTAAGAAAGTTTTTCGCGTAGCCTAGCGGAAATCATCCCGCGGCTTGTTTGCCGGCTTGATATGACAACGGTAATCGATGATGCGTGTGGAGCTTCGTTCTCAGCTCGCTTCTCAGAAGCTTGGAATTTCTATAAATCCCTTTCAAAAAACTTTCTCCAACTACATATATTAGTTCTCCCCTCCTAATAAATCTGATGAAAATAATGTTAGGAAACAGTTTGTAAAGAATATTCGTAATTTCTTTTATGATACGCGAGCAAGATTAGCAGAATAAAAACTGAATCGATACAATGGCAAAATTGTCGTGTACGATTTTTAATAATATTCTAGCAATATTCACATAAACGTTTTTCATTTTTTAATAATTCTTTAGTAATTACTGTTATTCTGTCATTAGAAAATTATATTTGACATTTTTCAATAAAGTATACATGCCCTCAAATAGAATTAGATAAATTACTTTATCAAAGACAACTTAGGTGTCATATTAAAAAATTATGCAAAGATAACTTTAGATGTCACATTAAAAAATTATTTTATAACCATCCAACATCTAAACACGAATTATCAAGAAGTAATGATTGCTCATTGAAATTGAACTTTATGAGGTAGTTGTTTATAAGGTAGTTTAAACGTTTAAACTTGAACTATTCTAACAAACTTTTCTTTTACTGTAATGCGCTGTTACCCTCGCCGGACCAAAGTAACCTCGTCCGACGTAACACATACGTGTCGTTGTCCAGGAAGCGGATAGACCAGTTTCACACTACGGGTACGCCCGGCAGCCTAAGAGCCGGCATAAAAATTCATGTCAGGCCACGCCGCGTCGGCCGTAACAAGAAGACAACCGCCGGGAAGAGAGACCGTGGGTAATCAAGGAACTCCGCGAAAAGGAAAGGAAAGGAGAAACGCCGAGCATTTCGCGAGTCGGCTCGCATTAGATACTTTTCTCCTAAACTTGCTAAAAGCGGACCAGCCACGAAACGACGAGACAGCTCTTTCTCTCCTCCGCTCTCGTCCGTCGTGTCTGTAAACGAAACGGCGAAACGAACGGAGATGGCAGAAGTGAACATCGCGCAGTGCAGGGGCGCAAACGGACGGCCGTTATACGAGTATACGTACATCCCCGAAGGAAGCATACGTGCTGCCCGCGTTTTAACGGACAGGACGAAGCCCCGACGTTTTCGTGACGTCGACTAAAATAATCTGCCCGGTCGATTCGCGAGAGAGTACCGCGGTGCTTCCGAGATTAGATTTGCTTCTCGTAGTATGAGAGAGAGAGAGAGAGGAGGATGCGAGAGAGACAGAATTCGCTTTTCGCGGAGTTGGCGCGATAGAACTGATTTTTATTAAATTCGTCCGCGATACAATTCCGCTTCGACGGCAAGATTTATCTTCTTATAGGTAAAGAAGATATTTCTGTTACTCTTTTCTGGCACGGATAAAATGCGCCCGGAAGAGTAAAGTCTTGTTCTTGAATCTTGAGTTTGAGGAGGCACTCTGACAAGGAGTAAAATTAAAGTTGTATAAAATATGTAAAGAAGGTTAATGGAACTAACAGAAATAGCATGAAAAATGTCACTTTATATTATCAAGATTAAAAATTAAATTAAGTATCGAAAGTTTATGTTTATTAATAATATAACATGAAACTGAACATTTAAAAATGCAGTTCCATAGATAGACAGAAATGTAGGATACGAATTGCGACAAATTATTTAATTGTTATATAACAATTAAATTAAATTAAATTTTAAATTACTGCGTTGACAAGCTTTGTCTACATCGCGTAGTGGAAAATATTTTTATTTTATTTTGGATGAATTAAATGTATCCATACGCGATGAAATAAACAAGGAAATTCGAACGGGCGTTGATTTGACGCAACAAAAATTGGCATCGATATAATATTTCTTATCTTTATACATTCATATAAATTTCATCGTATCGTCAATAACGGAAACACGTTAAATACGCGAATATTGATATGATTGGATATCGAATCTAACTGAAACTTTAAACGAACGCACAATTTATTGCAATTATATTTATTTAAATCGACGCAATATATAGTATACTATTTCCAACATTCTACAACTTTCAGCACAAAATCCGGGAAGTTAGTTGCAAAGAGAAAAGTTGAAAGGAGAAGAAACGATTCGACCGTTATGTGTGATAGTAGACCAGAAGTCGTTGAAAAATCGATAGTTTATATGCACCCAGGTCGCGCGGATTGCAATCGTTAAATGTGAACAACGACTCAACGCTCCTTCCTATAAATCCCGCGCGCCATTTGCAGTAAAGAATCACAGGCTGTCGGCGGACAAATGTTTACGGGTCTGTGTGTCTGTATCGGGTGCCAATTTCGAGGCGCATGGAACCGGTTTCACAACGGATTAACCCACTTTAATCTCTCTCTCGCGCGCCTTTATTATTCCTATTATAAATCTCTATTACAATCCCCGCGCAAAAATGAACATCGCGTTTATTACGTTATGGCCGTCACACGTCACGCGTTTCACTTTTCGTTGCGCGCACAAACGTTGAATTTTTCTATTAACGATGTATTTTATTATAGCTGCCCTCTGAAAGCTGCTCCTGTGAATGGATTATATCACAAAAACATACCGCAAATAAATAAATCATACAAATAACAAACGGCAGCACAGGTAATAATTAACTTCTTCGTCATTTACCGAGTTATAAAACCGTATCAAAGGCAAATTAAATATTTTTCTGTGACTAATAAATTATCATTGGCGAGATAAGTACCTCTTGATCAATTTTTTGTCAATCAAATCAGCTTTTACTTCTTTAATTTAATTACCATTATTAAATTAGTGTTCTCTTATTTTAGTAATTTCGCAAACCATAAGAAAATGTGAAGTTTTTACCTCTTAAGTATTCGTGGAAAATTATAATAGGAAAGATAAAAAATGTCCTCCTTCTTTTTAATTCGGTATTTTATTCGACATTTTACAAAAATATAATTATAATGGATCACAATTTAATAATTTTAAATTAATTTAAAGATCAATATCTGTTGTATATAAATCTATATATGTAGATCTAATCGCATCAATTGCAAATATGCTAATGCATTAAATAGTAGCAGTAAATAAATTATCATTTTTATCTAATAAATAGTATGATCAATGAAGTAATAAAGCGTAGCATAGCTATAGGATTTTTATGCGCTAACCTGTTAACGCATAAAAATCATGCATAACGTCTAAATAATGAATATATAAATACGTTTTTCACACATATTTTTCCCCAATATCCGCGAAGAATTGTAATGAAATTCGCAGAGTTTTTGCACATCCATTACCGTGATGTTATTGTAATCGCGATGTAGCAAATAATTAATATTGCACGGTGTTTTTAGACACGGCGTGTCTACGTGTACCTACCTACCAAAGAATGCTCATATGCAACGAAATAGGAAGATAACGCAATTGGAAACTAACGTATCGTTTCGCCGGTGAAGAAAAAGAGAAAAATATTTTACGAGTCGCCAAATTTTTCATCGCATCATCGCTTTTTTTCCCCGTTTTACTTCTGACGCCTCTGTCTCATGCATATTCCAGCGAAATCAGCCGCGCAGCGAGAAATGTGAATTCGAGAGCGAGTTATTTTCAACGTGATATTTTAGCGGGGGTTCCGCCGGGGACGGACAAGCCGCGTAAAAAGTTAGTAAGGCATGAAACACGAGATAAGAATAGCAAAAGCGGCACGGCGCGCGGCGATGCGAGAGGCGAGAGCGGCGCGAAAATACGTACTTCCTGAAGCGAAATGCATCACGTTTAAAAATACGTAATCGCGGAAGTTTCGGAAAAGCACGTACTCGTTATGCAACTGCGTATCACCGCGAGGATCCGCGCGAATTTTTCGCCGACGTACAACTCGACGACGACGACGGCGCAATCGTGCGTCATGATCTGATTTGTCGAGAGACAAATCAGAGAACCGACTCGATCGCTCTCAGAATAAACGACTCTAACCGGACGCTGCCACGCTTGTTCGCGATAATCTAAATCTGTCAAAATTCTCAATTTTTCCTTTATAACAATTTCAACATTCAGACGCTTCTTAAATTTTCCAATAAAAATACCGAAGCAAACTCGGAGCAAATTTTTATGATTCCTAATTATTAAAACAATTGATTTATAATTATTATAACAATTGATTGATAATTACTAAGACAGTTGATTTATTTAAGAAGCTGGCACAAAAGGAAGAGAAAGGATAGTTTTATTCCTCATCAGTCATAAGTGAGTTATTAGATGCATTATATTTTAATGTGAATTTTATTATAAATCTCATATTATAAAAACATAAAGATGTCACAAGAATTCATTATAGAAAATTCTCAGCGTTGTCCACAGAAAAATTCAGAAGTGGAAAGTAATGCTTTACCAGGAACTGATCAAATGATGATGTCGATGGCGTGTCGATAAATACACCACGATCAGTACACCTTCATTATTCCCTTTCCCGTCTCTTTCTCTCTTTCCGCGACACAAAACACTGAAAACTCCTAAATGCCTGGTGTTCATGCGATACCTTCAATTCCCGGCGCGTTTGTTTTCGGTTCACCCGGTGTGTATGTGTGTGTGTGTGTGTTCGGTGGACAGCTCGCAGGAAATGTCGAGTGCAATTCGAGGATTGGGCCTGTGGAAAAAAAACTCGCCGGCGAATATTTGCGAAGCGCGTTTCCGTGTGCTTTTACGGTGATCAGCCTCGGCTTTCGTCATGCCACCATGCCGTGTCGGGATGAAAGCCACAACCCTTTGCGTACCAATGAGATATATCTAACCCAACCGGCAGCGAGTAGTGCGGGACATATGTGACTCGTAAAGTTTTTTTCGAATATATATATATATATATATAATATTTTTTATTTCTCATATACATTATTCTCTCTCTATTCTTACATCTTATTTTTATTTATATAGTATATTTCATTATTTCTTATGTATTAATATACATTATTTTAATCATATTTTCGGGTCTGATGACAAATATATTTTATCGTCTCGAATATCTCTGAAAATAGCAAATCTAAAATGGGGCGAATCCTCCAAAACAATAAATTTTTGTAAGCTTCACACAGAGACGTGAGTACCATTTCGCGCAAACTGTTAAACGCGGAACTCACGTCGGTTTGCGAGTTGAAACTACAACCGATTCGAGGTATGAGATCGGCGAAAAGGCCCGGAGGATAGCCCGTAGCAAACTTTGTCTCTCCCCACCGTCTAAACAATTCTCTTGAACAATTCTCTTTGTGACGCTTTCTATTTTCGCCGTCAACATCGATTTAACATACAAAGTTTAATTGACGAAGAAACATTAAACCCCTCTTGTCGCGAAACAGATCCATTCACAGAAATAGTCTTTCATTAAATTTACCGTTGCGCTTCCAGGCATACGTAATTCATAGTTGCTTTCGTACGCGCACCCCGGCATTGCATTATAATTCGTCAATGCAGCTGCACCAAACGAGCCTGCTGTACACATTTACTCGACTCGACGCTCGTTCAATGCATTTGCAATGGATGGACGTTAAAATGCTTTTTTTTCTCAATGCCTCTTTTTGAAGTTTTCAGGCATTTGATGCCTTAACTAATTCGATGTTGACTGCATTTAGGATGATAACCCTTGCAAATATTTTAGTTTTAGATCTAGTAATTTTTTATTTAAACTTTTATGACGAAAAAATATTCTGTCTATCTTTATCTTAACCATGTGTCCATCATGGGTCCAATTTTTGAAGTAGAGCAATAACGATATCAAATATAAATTTAAATTTTTTTTGCCAGAGCGCTTTCCACACACATACACACACACACACATATGTATCTTGTTATCGGTTGCGACTTGGATCCTATTTCTTTAATATCGCGATCCTCTTTTGCGATCGTTACTAGCATACGAGAGATACATACAGATTTTATATTATCGACTTCATATACGGGACGAAATATTTGCCTTGAGGCTATGTTCGATTTCCCCGATAAAAACGATATGTTTCCACTACGGTATTCCGATACACATGTCCAGTTTGCCACACGCGTGTAATTTTATGCGTTACAAACGTCCCGTCAAAGTATTAATAGATCGACGCTCGTGGATACGCGGCATAAAAAGAGGACAGAGCGCGGATAGCAACGCGGCAGTTCTTTTTATAATACACTCTAACCGAAAAGCGGTTAATTAATTAATTAATTGCGAAACCGATTTGCAATCACGCGATAATTAATATCGATTGTCATACCCGCAATAGAGCCCTAATTTGCTGTTCTTGCCAAAATTCACTATGCGATAATTATCGGGCTCAAAGCTGTGCATTACTACACTGTGGGCGATTATTTTACGTAATATCCCACTGCCTAATTCATAGAACGGTGAATATGTCCGGGCCGCTATTTGATTTTAGAAATTTCTAACGATATACGTTATCTTCATGTTGCAGACAAAATCTAATATTATATAATATATACAATCAGGTATAATGTCAAATACATTTATTGCATTCAAAATGCAAAAGATGTAAATAATTAAAAAGTCTTTTTACTACGGAAGGATCGACGCGAAATGTTGCGAGTATATTATATAGGGTACTTTATATGTACATTCCGCATAATATAGCCAAGCTACGCGAATCGTGGGAGAGCGCATATCTATCCGGAGTAGAGATCCCATTTCCCTACTCGTTTCATGCAATTCCGAATAATGAGATTAACAAGTGCCTGTGCTCGAGTTTTGTTTCCGCGACGTCGACGCGTTATCTCGTTTTCGAGCGCGCGCGACTCGGACTAATTACGCCGCCGCTTCTTGAACACGCTAATCACGAGAAAATTGGTACAAGTGCCCGTTGTCAACATCGCGGCGCGGCGGCCTGGAGAGGCGTCGCGTTGCTCGTGCAGCGCGAGGAGAGCGCGACTCGCGAGGGAACTTTCAGCGCGTCATTATCGCCCGGGCGTCATTATCGCGAAACGCAATTTGCCGTTATGCCTTTTAGCGTCTCGCGAGCGCCAGAGAGTGGATACGATCGCGGAAATTTTACAGCGTATATTAAAAGCGCGCCGATAATACCCGCGAGCCCATAACTACGTGACGTGCGATATGCATAATGCCATCATTTTAATAGCCGCGCCGTCACCTTCATTTCGTTCATTGTAACGCGAGCTCATCATGTCCCCCGATCTCCCTCCCCCCCTCTCCACCCCACCCCGCGCCCCTTTCCGTCCCGATTGCCCGATAAATACATTAGAGCATACGCGCCTGAAATGAATATTTAGTGGCGGCAAAATGCGCTTAGCCGGAAATGTTATTTTGGATCCATAAATCGATTAAGCTCTTCGACCTGTTAATTAACGCGCGAAGATTGATAGCGGGACCGATGAAGCGAGACTTATATCTATCTATTTGAAGCCAAATAATGGAAATAGACTTCTTCGAGAAGCAACAAAAGCCGCGACTTAATTATATTCGTCTTGTAATTTAATGCAATTTTTATCCGACTTTAGTGGTAATTGTCCCTGGTTATAGCACATATTTTGCATTTTTTAAAATCGCAGGAGAATCGAAGAATGTATTATAAGTACGTTTAAACAATTAATATCAATTATGTATTTTGTTAAGAAGGTTTAGATATACGATCTTTCATTTTCAATTAGATTCTTTACGTCAATCGTTGAAACCATTAATCTTTATTTTTCATTTGCAGCATAATCTTTTTTCTCATTTTAACGACAGCTCATTCATTTGACATTTTCACACATTGTGCAAGAAACCAGAGTGCCAGTTTGATATTTTGACGGCGTAAAAGCGACATGTGAATGCGTAACCTAGACATCAAGCATTTAAGCGCGCGGAGTACCGAGCGTTCATCGCGCTCGAAAAAAAGCGCCGCGCCGCGCCGCCCCATCCGAGACATGTGTTTCTAATATCTCAAGTTCTCGGGCCGTCTTCTTAAGCAGATATATTTATATACCTAGAATGTTTTATTGCATTGCCCTGAGTCGTCTCGGGTATTACATCCTTTGCCCCGGTGTAAGTCGACAGCGTGCTTTTCTTTGACTCGTCTCTCCCTCTCGCAGGAACGGATCGATAGAAACTAGTGAGAATTAAGTTTCAAACCTCTCTAGTCTTCAACGGGAGCGATAAAATAATTTTATTCGAATATTGCATTACATAGGATAGTAACACATTCACTTTAATTTTTACGCGACAAAGTCAGTAATGGAATAAATAAATCAATCGCAGTTTTTTTTTTAATAAATGTACTGATAACTGATAATTAATAATTAATACTTTTACATACAGTAAAAAATGTATAATATATGTTTATACACTGTATATGTACCTCTTTTATTCGTCAATCTAACATTTTTTTATATAAAATGCATCGCGATAGTGCAACACTGCTCACTGATTGCTCGCTGCCGTTAATAATTGACATGAAACAAAAATTAATGCCTCTTCCCGCTTTTTTATGCTCCTGCTGGGAATCCCCGGATATCGTTATTAGCTTCCAGTCTCAAAAAGCCTGGCTCGCTCCTGGTACCCCTCCTCCCAGAACATTGCTCTTTGCTTCACGAATTTCTTCGCAGCTTGTACATTTTTCAACACGCTTCCCTCCTTCTTTCTAACACTTTCTTCGCTTCTCGTTTTGATTCAAACTCCCGCTACGTGGGGCGGTTGGCTCTCCGGGGACGTCAAAGAAGGGCGGGTCGACAACGTCCTAATCATGACTCGATCTCTGGAGGAAGTCGTAAAGACATCCCGGTCCCCGGTTCGCGATGGTGATATCCGATATGTCGCAGTTTCCTCTCTCTATTCGCCACCCTTCCGTGCTCTTGCGCGTGATCCCGATTGTGTGATCGTCTCTAATGCGTTTACACCAACTGTCGCCACACACAGCAGCTCTCCCCACGCGAATTGGCGGTATATCCGTTATCGCTGTTGCTCGATTTCATCTTTGAACGACGTACGAAGGAAGAAATGAAATTTAAATTTTCACCTATATATTCGGGACCGATTGGAACATTATAACATATGTCTACGATAACATATGATTAATAGTGCGAAAATATTGAGAAATTTTTCATTTACATGTATCACACATAGTGTGCCCCAAAGGTATCTCGTTATTTTTATTAAAGTAAACTCCATATGAAATAAACTGAAAAACAAAGTTTTGTTATTTAACTATATTACGTGAATATTTTTGCTAAAGGCTAAATAACAGCAATAAAATAACAGGATACTAAGCTAAGAACAGTCGTTAATTAAAATTTATATAAATATACATTTTCTAATCAGAGCTAGCATTTCATCGCAATAAGGTTTTTTTATTCCCACAAACAACAGAATTGAATGATTAACATCTAGAAAGTTGATTGAATTCAGTGGAACATAGTTCCGCCTAATCGTTTCGCTTGTCGCCGGAGTTCCCTCTGCATTTCCCCAATCCACTCGTAGTGGATCATAGATCGCGCGCGACCCTCCTCCAGGATATCGACGAGGGGAAGAGCATCCAAATCGCATCTTAATCTACTCGAGGAAACGCCGAAGCTGTCTCACTTCCCGTGATCCAAGTTCGCGGTGCGGGAGAGAACGGATAGTTAGGAATCTGTCGAGAAGAAGTGGGACGAAGAGGAGGCGGGGCCCTTCGTCCCCCGCGCGGGGGACTAAGCCGAGGGTTTGATCCCTCGCACGTAAAACTAAGTCTCGAAATAATTCAATAACAGCATTAGCAGGCAACGCCCCCGTCCCCGATAGGGACGGAACGTGCCGTGCTCGTATATCCTTGGGTGTATAAGCACAGCCCAGGACTCGTGTCCTGCGCGAGGAGGTGAATTAGTGCCAGCCGCTCCTCATCAGTCCGTCCTCTCTCTCTCTTCCACCGTTTGCAAGATAGATCTGATGCTAATATCGGCCGACTAATTGCATCCCCATAAGAGCGCGGTCTTGACGAGCAACGCGACCCGTTGCTCGTTCTTTGAGGGGGGAATCGGCTCCGATAATCAAAGATCGTCGCTCTTCTTACAGGCTGGTCGAGAATACGCGACCTTAATTTTAATGACAGATTCGATCGATTCCTCTTTCTTGTAACTAAAATTACACGGTACCAATAGTTATTGAATTATTTATTATTAAGAACAAAAGATTTCTTGTGTGAAATTCCAAGTTATAATTAGGTAACTAAATCTTTCAGAGCTCAAGCTTCAACCTGTAAATTAACTTCAATTAAGACAGATAATAAAATTTAAGAGATTCTTAGGAGCGTATTTATAATCAAATTTCTACTGAAGAATGCAGCTTAAGATATGATACAATCTAATAAAAAGTTCTAGAGAGTTAACTTTTTTGTTTTAATATATGTTATATTTGCTATTATGATTCAATTAAGGAACTCAACAAAGTTTGTCTTCAGACCTGAGTTTTATTTCTCACGATTTAATTATTGATTCTTGATAAGAAATCCATATGTAGGTTAGCTTTTAAATCTTGTAAAATTTTTTGAAGATTTGAAAAGAGAATCGATCATTCACGTAAAAAATGTGAGTTTTAAAACGTTAAAATTAAAAATCACAAATGCCAGAAAAAGAGAAAAAATAATGCTAAATAATAATTTCCTTGTATTTTATATTGATTTAAGAAAGTAGCGATACATGCTTATTTAAGATTATTTTGCTTTAACTGTTTTCCCAAACTCGATATGAATATATCAATAATACGTGGACATGGTTATTAATAGCGATGCTAAATTTAATATCGTTCTATTTTGTTTTTAAACCAATTCTTTAAATAATATGTTTATATATGTTAATTTATTAATTAATGTTAATTTTTAGATAGACCAATTAAACGATGTACATTAATCATTTAAATAATTATTAAAAGTAAGACATAATTCATATACGTAATAGTTGAAATTCGATATTAACAATTATATTTATACACATAGAATTACACAATATTGAAGAGCAGTTGTACTCCCATCAATTAGAATTTAAATAACAATATTTCTTTTTCTTATTAAAACGCTGTTTTAGTCGAATCAGTTGTTATTTTAGATAACGCAAACAAGTTTATAAAACAAAGCGCAAAAGTGTACAATAACGGTTTACTTACTAAAATTAATTAAAAATACAAGGAATACAGAATATTCAGTGTATAATTATTTCGTAGAAATAAAACGTTGAATATTTCGTGATAACGATAAGACTGTTTGTCGGTCTTGGTGTTGTTTAGTAGCGCGCGATCTCGTACACAAGACCGCGGCGCGCCGTATTATCATTCTTGTGTCGCGACTCGAGTTGACAGGTATATTGGCATTTTGTCGTTCCGCGTTACCTATTATTTCCGAAACACGATTATTTCCTACAAACAATTAGCATATACAATTAAATTAACTGAGGCGACGTTTGCAAATTTTTGTGATTATTTTTATCGAAGCAAATATGTCGCGCGATTTATTCATTTGAGAATCGCAGCAACAAGAAATGGGAATTACAAAGTATTGCTTTTTCGCGAGATTTAAACATGAACGATAACGATTTTTTTCACGCTGCTTAATTTCGAATAAAACGTATGCTGCATCAAGCTCATGATGAATTTTTCACTTATTTAAACATATAATTTATTTATCAGCTTCGAATAATTGTAAGAGCATAAATCGCCGAATATACATCGAGCGAATTTGTTGAATATTGTACAGCTTTGCATTATCGGTGAAGAAAAGTGTCATTCAAGTAACGAGAAGACATTACATCGGTTAATTGTGTATTGAAAATTAATTTAAACTGCAAGAAATTGGATAATTGACTTACGTTTATTTTAGAGATACAATAAATATTTACAGACCAAACTGGCTTGCTCCAGTATGTATTTTCACAAACGTAACTAGATGGAGAACACAGAGTATTTCAATTGGATATATAGACATTTTAACTAATTTATTTAATAAAAAGACACTTTAATTATTAATTTTATTTATTCTTGTAATAAATAAACTAGTTTTATTCTCTAATTTTTCGTAACCTATCCATTATTTATTAATTCTTTTATATCATTCGAAACAAAAACATTTAATGAGAGATCTCATATCTCAATATTGATATAATATTGTGTTCTACAACAGTCATGTAATAC
This sequence comes from Temnothorax curvispinosus, assembly GCF_003070985.1. NCBI lineage: Eukaryota > Metazoa > Arthropoda > Insecta > Hymenoptera > Formicidae > Temnothorax > Temnothorax curvispinosus. The sequence goes on along the minus strand of NW_020217514.1, from coordinate 1,936,930 downwards.
TATAATGATAGATAATTCGCGAAAGTAACCGCAGCGCTTTTCACAATCAGCTGAGTACACTCTCGATCGATTTTTAATCAAGATGTGGCTATTGAATTACCCGTATCTCACGATAAAACTTGATTCTGGTATATCTTACCAGATATGTTTTTTTTATTCATGTAACAAATACGATTTTTAATATCAACGACAGCTATCTGGAATTATGCTGCTCGAAGCGAATAAATTGCGAGGAATTTCAGGAATCTGGAACACTCTGTATATACGTGACATGTAATTTCGGGATGCAACGTGGTTTACAATTTGTGTCGTAAAGGCAGCTTGTACGCGGAACGGAATATTTGTCCAAGTACAGACTCTCTTGAATGAATTTAGGGTCGATTTTTGTAGTACAAATTTAGCGAAAGATCATCTTTTCCCTTAAATATTTGAGAATTAGTTTAATAAATAATTCTTTTCAAATTCTCAAAAAAATAATTTTTAAATATAAACGTACCAATTTATAACAATATTCTTTCATAACTAAAATATAATAATTTTTAAATTACTCGAAATATTACTACGAACGCTGTAATTTTTTATATTAATTATGAAATAATTAAAATATTAATCAAACATTTAATCGAAGGTACACCACTGCAAATCCAAGTGTGTTATTTCTACACGCATTAAACGTCTAAATAATAACGTCTAAAAATGCATAATTACTGAAACGTAAAGTCGGATCTTAATTAATTAAAGTGTATCAATTACGCGTCGCGCTTATTCTTCTAAAAGCCACGAAGATATACGTTAATACATAGTTCTACCTCTTACACGCTTTTAAAACGCGAGAATGAGTGATCATCTGTTGCATTAAAATTGTCTGCGCGTTAATAACATATCCCCCGCGCATTCTCCTCGATAATGTATCATCGCATTAATGAAGGAGCATCGTCTGCATCTTCTTTTCACAATATCCATTATCGATATATCCGGTGGCAGCGCAGTCACATCGGCGGATTATTAACGACCTGGGACATTAATTTTCGCGACTTGAAAATCGCACGAAATTTTTCAACACAGGCGCCTCCGTTTTGCCGCTTAGAGATAACTCGAAATATATATTCGGCGCTCCATACAAAATGCATACCCACGTAGAAATATGAACGCGCGCGCGACCACGCTCGATCGCGTAACGCCGCGTCGGAATTCATCGACAATATGTAAGTACATGCACTGTCAGCCACCGCGAACCCGCAATAAATCCGGGAAATGCCTGTAGCCTAGAATTTCCACATAATACATCCCGAGCAACATCGCGGCGAGAGACGTATCGGGATTATAATACGTCTCCCTCGTTGCGGTATCGGGGCAGCCGCCGCGCCGGCCCGCATTCACCATTTGTGAAATTATTTCTATCGAACGTGCGCATAAATTCGGGGATAAATATATATCTAAACGGTCGGCTGTGTGTGTGAAGGGGATTAATAAGGTCCACGTTTAATTACACGCTGCAGAGCTAATAAGTTTTATTCAAACGTCACGCGCGTTCTTCATCGTGACAAGACAAATTGTGCGGGAGAACGCTGCGCTTTAATTTATTCGGGATGTAAAAGAGAAATCAATATATGACGTATAAATGTAACACACGTCCGAACATTTATGTATAACGGAATACTGTTAAGATTGAAATATATTCTGTTGAATCGTTGCACATACCATCTTGTAAATAATTAGTTTGAAAAGTGATTCTTGACCCTTTGCGGCCCAGTGGTTTCGCTGTGAAACCACTATTTCATATTACTTTTACCAGTGGCTCCCTGGTTTTGAAACAAAACCTCACTTTTAGTTCTTGACTTGTGGAGTGACTCTAGAGAAATATCTTTATTATATTTTATATTTTTGTATTATCTTTTATATTTATTACATTTATTATATATTATTTATTTCCACACAATAAATTAATTTCGAATATGAAAGGAAAAAATATGCAGTAATCTCGTTGAGTGATGCACGTTAGAAAAAAATGGTCAAATATTATAAGAGATAAATCTTAATCTGTTTATAATGTTACTTATATTTTTTATCTATTGACGATTATATAAAGTATTCTTGGCCTCTCGTATTTATTGCCCACATATTTCCTGACCAGAACACTAAATCCAATAGTTCGATAGCTGCAATCGCGTTACTACCCACGCGAGAATTCATCTCACCGCGTTACGTTATCGCGACGCGAATAACACCGGCACACGCCATTAATACGCTTAAAAACAATCGCAAAGCATTATTTGTGTTCGGAGAAATCATTACTCTTCCACTCGTCATAAAACTATCGGTACGTCGAACAGCTGAGCTGTCAAATTGCGAACACGTAAGAATAAGCTAGAACCTCACATTCATCATGTCCAGCACCGATTATCACCAAAGTTATTGCACTTATATCGTATTACGAAGCACATTTATGATTTTACATGGTAAACTACAAAGATTGCAAGCGGAATCATAAATCAGTCTCATGTTTCTCTCATATTCAGTTAGTAAAATAAATCTTATATTTTCCATCTGCTTGTGTCTGTCTGGATTATTTTTCGAACGTTAAATTTTCCAGCGCCAATAAAATTCGTTACATGGCCATGGCACACGATCGTATAATCCATTTAGCTTCGGAGGACCCACTTCAACGCATACATTTGCAAGATTTACTAATAATTATAATCTACATATTGATTTATCAAAAATGTTTATAGTTTTTTTCTCGTGCAACATTCTCGTGCTTATCCGTCGAAATGATTTTTCGTTTCGGCATCCCTTCCGCGCCGAGCGGAGCCCTTATATGTCTCATTCGGCCTGAGCAGCAAAAAAGAAGAGAGGAGAGATGCCGACTAACCGACTAATCGTGTCGACTACACCCGCAGACGCACTTTTGATCCGTGCCGAGTTCACTCCCATAAATATCGCAGACGCGGGGCAGACGCAAGCAGACGAGGAGCACATGGCCCGGGTCTGAGAGGGGCCACCATCGAAAAGACACGTCCTGGGCGGCGGACACCATCGCCGACATCTGGTTTCGCCAGTGTGACGATAGCCTCGTTAGTTCCACTCTCGTAATCTCATTATAGGCCGCGTGCTCTCTCTCGGATTTTATTCCGAGTCGCCGGTTAGCCGACCGACGACCGCCGACCGACGCCTGGTCCACTTGGAACGCGCGATTTACGGTCGTTTCCAATGCGCTCGTCTTCCTCCTGCTTCTGCTGAAACGACGACGACGCAGTCGATATCGCGAGACGGCCATGCAGCTTCCATCAGCCACTCGCGATATTAAACTTTCAAGCGTTTGACGACGCTGCTACTCGTGGTATGAGCAGCATATAGCCAGTAGCTGCGATATAATATTAAAAGAAGTGGATTATACAGAATGAGGGAGAGCTTAAATGCGCCGTTATACGTAGCGACCGCGTGTAGAAATCACGAGGATCTTTTACAATTGGATTAGGTGTTAGGGCAATACTTGCCAACTTTATTAATATAATTTTATTACTATCATTATCCTTATTATTATCACGTTTATATGTTATTATATAGTATTTATATTATATCTATTATTTGTTATATTTATTATTATAATTAATATTATTATTATGAATTAATTTCTTAATCTAATAATTAGTAGCACGTTTTTAAGGTTTAATGGTTGGTGTATATGAAGATGAAGTCTTCTCTTGCTTGTTACGTTGTACAATATTCCTGACAAAAGGTACTACCGCATCTTCTTCTCTAGAGTTTGTTCCTGCTTTGTTACAGAAAACTTTACAAGTGCTCCTTTCCAGTCTTGACGTATATTTTCCTTCATGTGCAGCAGGTAGGGAAAATTATTCTGACCTACATCTCCTTTCGCATAAGCTTAGAAAATGCCTGTTTGATATAGATAATTTATTTGTAGAGAACAAACGCGAAATCACCCACAAAAGATCGTATAAAATCATCGAAGAGTCTTTCTCTATAATTCCATTTTTCCGCCACAGGCCTGTCACGTCAGATTAATAATCATTAAATTACCTCTCAATTCGCAATTCGGTAGCGGCGCTTCGTGGTTTGTATCATTTTGACGCTTCGTGCGACTGTATTCGTTTCGCATTACGTAAAAAAAAATCCCTCTCTCTCTCTCTCAAAAAGCTTGCAATGAGCGATCGCAACAAGCACGGCAATCTGTATCGGCGGGCAAATACAATCACGGCCCCAGCAAATAAAAAAAAAGCGGAGAGAGGATAAAAAAAATACAAATCAACCGCGTCTACCTCGTTCGAGCGTCGAATGCGAAACAACGAACGAGCCGAAGCGCGGACGGCGGAGTAATTAGTCCGGGGCACTTACATAATTCAAAAAGCTCGAAAAAAGGTCTCGCCGCAATTTCCCCAGGTTTTTTTTACCCCTTTCCCCTTCCGGACCTCCTTTCTATCCAACGCCGTACGAAAATACTCAATCACTGTCCCGCAAATAAAGTATTTTAATGCGCGGTCGTTAGCATGCTAATAAACGGTCGGCTTGCATAATTCTCGGCGAGAATAAAGTGGAAGAATGGAGCGGGAGGGGGATAGGGGGGTGGTGAAGGGACCGCGAGAGAGAGTCAATCCTCGGGCCCTCGGGCCCCCTCGCGCGATTAATTACCGCACGGTCAGACCGTCACGGCCGATGAGAGTCATTAGTTTCTTCGGGAAATCTCGATGCCGAGGCAGAGCCGGCCTGGAAAACCACAGGGCCTGATGCCAAGTTTCAAGGCAGAATCCCTCTACCTTTTATACATGTAAAATACATTGACTTAACGATATATTTTATCTAACGCAATTTGTTGTGATTAGCAAACTTATAACGTCGATATATTTCCTTCGTCGAATAACATCGTGCAGTTCACTTGCAGGAAGACTCGAGAGGCAAGTGGTGCCCGAAAAATCTGGATCTGGCGTTGAGATCTGCCGACTCGATGATATAAAGAAATATAGACGTCGAAAAATCTTTCATGCAAAACAGACGTAGTGTAACGGGAACCAATCGTTTCAGAAGTAGCCCGGTTTCCCCACGTTATTTCGGCAATGTTAATCCCGCGATCCGATGTGACCGATCCATTTTTAATGGACGCAGATAGATGGGGTCTAGGTTTTTTTTCCCTCCAGCTTCCTGGTAAAACGACGAAAGCGCGCGGCTGAAACGCCGATGCGTGGCGTTTCGGCGCACGCATCGCATGCGTCGCGCGTGCATCGGCTTCGACAGCCGCGCCGCCGGCCCTGCCAGGCCGAGGAGACGAAGCGCGAGATTCCGCGCCCGTAATTACGGCCGTTAGTTCGCGCATACATCAATTATCGATGACACGACGACACGGGTCCGTTGCCCCGGGGCACATAGCCCCGGCGATGGGAAACGCCGCCGCGTCGCGTCGCGCACTATATCATCCGCGCCGCTTTCCACCGAATCCGCGATCCAGCGCTCGATATTAGCATCCCGACCCGATAATCCGCGCTGAGACTTCGGCGGGGCTGAAGTGAAGGCACGTCGGGAATATTGCTCCAGGTTTCAGCAGTCGATTAATGTTATTTCTATCGTTCGCGCGCGAAAACACATGGAAGATCTTCCAACCGTAGATCTGCTGGAGATAAAACGAGGATGAAAATTTTGTTCTTGACTTTTTATATTTCTGAGGAAAGTTACAGATAAAATAGGAGACGTTAGAAAAGAAGACAGAATGGAGAAAGAAAAAGTTGCACGAAATAAAACGTTCTTTCTCGTAAGGAATACAAACGATGCCTAGAAAAAATGATCATAAGCGTTTCTTCTAAATGCGTTTCTTTAAACATTTAATTCATATTCCTATACATAAAGATGGTAAAGAAAGATATGTTCCTTAACCCATTCGCAGCCGCTGACGTAATTTTACGTCGTTTTAATAATTATAGGAAGGCAGATGATTTTATGATTTATATTTACGATTACTGCAACTGTACAGAAAAAAAAGAAGTGTCAAATAAAAACTTATACGCAACAATTTATAATCTTCTTATAAGAATTTCAACGTTTTATTTCAATTTTTTTTTCTTAGTTGAACAATATAATTTATAAATAACTTCATTCAAGAAAGTTTGCTTCGTTTAACGTAATATAATCTCATTTCCAAGATGATAGATTGCGTTTATAAGAGTATGTAAGTCTTGATTTGACACTTCTTTTTTTTCTGTGTGTCCAACAATAAATTGTTCAATTTCATCAAAATTATTTGAACGAAGATTACAAATAATTTTGATTTGAAAATAAAACAAATTTGCACGCGGCTGCGAAAGTGTTAATATTTTCAGCTACAAAGTAAAATCGGGCTTGTCGTCGATATAAAAGAATCATTAAATTGCGGCTGTTTAATTGAATTTTCTCTATAATAAATGAGTACCTATATACTTACTGCATCTTTATTGCTTGTCATTCCGCCGGTATACATATAGCCTGACATCCAAATCAGGTGGACGCGTGTTCACCGTCCTCGGAATATACAATGACAGAGAGAAACGGGGACCTATCTCTCTTTTTTTCCATCTCGCTCTTTATCCCTTCGAATTACCCAAAACCGATGAAAAGCCCATTAGCTCAAGTAGAAATCAAGCCGACGCGACGTGACTAAAAACGCGTTTAATGGCCGTCGGCGCGCGGCACAGCGCCGGCGGTCTTTTCGTTGTCGAGTCATTAAGAGCCAATTTCTCGCGGGGCTTCTATTAATCATGCGCCATTGGAACGCCAGCAGCTTCTACGATCGTTTCCGCGAGCGCACGCATACTTCGCCGCGGATTAATGATCGGTTATGTCGGTACGTGTTATTACGCTATACGAGCCGGAGCGGAGCTCGAGTACAGATGCTTAATCGTCAACGGCACCGTGGTTAAATTTCGGTAACATAACTACCATCGAGGCTCAGGATGATCCTGATAAAGCGAAGGATATAATAAGTCATTTTAACAGATCGTGAGATAACGTCCACTTTATTTTTCATTCACGGCGGACAGAAACAATACATGGGGAAGAAGCTGGGCGTAAAATTTAGTGAAGCATTTATTTTAAATTGCTAATATGTTATGTACCAATTATTGTAGAAATATTTATAAACTGTTTACGCGATTAATGAAAAAATTCAAAATATTAATATATATATGCCCATAATTCGATAGCTTTTTTCCACGTATCACGTAAAATATTAGATTCAAAATATTCGTTATCGCGAATCAAATGTCGATTTGCATTGCAATATCATTTTGTAATATTATTAGCGTCGATATTTTCGAGGGTGCTTTATGCGGATTTGGCAAACGAACGTAGAACCGTTTCCATAAATGAAATAGGAGAGCAGCTTAACTTAATATTAAGTTAACCGGTCGGATATAATTCGGAGAGGAAATACGACGGGAAATACACTTAAGAGAGAAGCGATATCATCGGGAGGAAATAGAGGACATCCAGCTGGATAAAAGTGACATAAATCTGCTGAATCGAGATATCGAGACTGCGGAGTAGTAAGGTAGTTATACGACTCTTTATTTCCCAATAGATCGTAGAAATCTTTAGAGGCTTAAAGAATACTTACTCTTCTTAATTAATTCATAAATTATTTCATGCATTTTATACTTTATCTCAATTAATAATTCATTTCATTATAATTAATACAGTTGCACTTTGCTATCTAAAATAAGTTTGTTCTCTTTGTAGTATACGTATATTTAATTTAAAAAAATATTTATTTAACAATTCTTTCTCTTTTATTAAGTTATTTTAACATCCTGCACGGCATAATAAGAAAATTGATTATCATTTTAAACTTCTATAGAGATAACGTGAGAAATTAATAAAATATCTCAGAAGACTTGCGGTGATAACTCTGAGCTGCAACATCGTAATCAGTATTCTCGTATCATTCGCATTCCGTGCTCGAACCGGATCTTGTCGCTCGTCTGTATCTAACGCGCTCTTGTCGTTATAAAAATAAAGCTCAGCAACACAGACATATACAGACATCCGCATTCAGTATATCGAGCATAACGACAAAGTCAGAATCACTCCGAAGAGTGCCTCGGAAGATCCGCTCGCGCATTTTCACACGTGCCGGGGCTCACAAAACGCGCGTCCGCTTCCTTTTCTCCGCGGTGCAGATGATATCGCGAAGCCATAAAAACAATTCCCAACGTTGGTCTCCTCGGATCGGGATGATCGCAGCCAGCCGGCGGTATACTCTCGGAACTGAGAAATCCCTCGTTTCGGAGGAAACGAGGACTTAAATAAAGTCGCGCGCGCGACCCTTTTTTTTACGACTGATATACGTTAGCCTGGTCGTTAGCAATGATCGTGCTCTCGACTCTCTTGCTCTACGTTGAGTCGCTTGAAACATCTCTTGGAGGATATCCGACGCACCTGGCGAGCCGCTATGTGGGGTCGTTCTCTTCGTGAGGTGACGGAGATCCTGGAGATTTCGGTGAGATAGAATAGCGTTGTGATCTAAAGCCGGAGAAAATTATAGCAGCGTTAACACTTTCCTAGATAAAGACTAAAGACTGTGTGGCGGTAAATGAGAGGAATTTTTTTTGACGTTATAATAAGAATTTTCTATTTATTTAAATGTATTTTTATGTATATTTTGTTTCACAGTAATACAAATTTATTTTATAATCAACTTGAAATGTAAGATTAAATGTTCTTACATTGTCGTTGTATTTTCTACAACTTGCATCTGAAACTTGAGGAGATATAAATATATACTTTTATTTTTAATCATATTTTTCAGAATTATATATGTCTGTGCAAAATTAATCAAATTAGAAGTGTTAATTGTCATTAATCCTTAAAGGATTTGTTTAATTGCTAGAAATTGCAATCTTTTCTCTTTTAAAATAAAAGGGTCAATTTTTTCATCTTTTGTTATAAATTTTCAACTAATATTTTTTTAATATGGTATATAGTATATAGAGTCTTCAAATCCAGTTCCACGATCTTTCACGGTACATGGATGGGACGGTATAATAAGGGTGGTTGCAGCGCGGAACAGGACGGCAAGGGTCGAAGAGTGATGCGCCTCTTGACCGTGGACCATACGTATAAACGCGGACAAAATTAATCGCGCAATAAAAGCTGACGGCCGGACACTAACGTGCTAGTGCACTCCAAATTCCGGAAAATATATCGTTCGCACCTGCGCGACAAACAAGGTGAAGCCGAGGCGTTAAGGTCAGCTTTATTAGCCTAACGTCCGAACTAAGCCTGCTGAGATAAAATTAACTTTTCGTTGAGAAAAATATGCAACACGTGACTGAAATTACTTTAATTGAAATTGGAATATAATACTCGCTTATATAATTTTAGTTAAAGTAATTATATTTTTTATTTTATATATATTTTATATTTTCATATTATAAGATAATTATTATATTTGTTATATTTATTTTATTTATTATAGATATTATTATTTTTTCTCGTGATTAACCGGAATTAGAAATGGAGGATGTAATATAATATTACGCGATGAACGCTACAGTATCTTTACAGAAAGGAAAAGGAATTTCGAAAAATAATATGACGACAATGAATAATGACAACAGTAATTAGAGCATAAAAGGATGTACGAAATTTTTAGTCAACAACTTATCCGTTAGAAATTTAGCCATGTCTTACAGACAAGCCTCGAGACAAGCGGTTCACCCGCGTGTCTCGCCGTTATCGCGCGCGACAGCGCGTCGCTCGGGGTCTCGAAACTCAGGAAGAAACGCGTCGCGTCCGTCGCGTCGCGTCGCGTCGCGTTGCGCCGCTCGAGAAAGGAGCAAAGTGTAATTCAATGCCCGACGTGTGCAAGCGGGCAGAAGTAACCGCGCGATAACACGACATTCCGCTGTGAGAGGCCAGTAATTAAGACCTCAACTGGTCCCGAGGGGCCCCCGACGAGCGCGTCGTCCCCTTCTGTCTTATCGCGTGGCGCGCTCGACTGCTCGATGCGTTCCGTGGCTTATTTTCTACCGGCGCGGCGCGGCGCCCGAGAGGATGCGGGATGCAGCCCAAGTGGCGATAGTTCTTTCTCTTAAGTAGCTTGTCTCCCCGGATATGGATCGATCGAGCTTGAGATAGATCTTCCCGCGGCGGAAAAAAAAATTGGAAGTCGTGCTCGAGCTTTCGATACCGTAATTAATACTTTCGAATCTTAATCCTCTCGAATCCCGAGTATTCCGTGTAATTTTTAGATCATTAATTACTTTGAGAATCTATCATGCGAGGCTATCTGAAACATCTAAAAGAAACATCTAAAAAGAAAAGCTTTTGTATTCTTATATTTTTATATTTTTATTATTTTCTGTGTATAACTTTCGACGCATCGCAATATTTTTGTATAATGTTTTTGGCGCGACGTGCTCAAAGTTTATTCCCCTACGGCGAGTATTCATTTTTACCCGCGCTACGAAAGGAGAATCACGAAAATATTACAAAAAAACAAGAAACTTTTCGAAAATCTCGAAACTTTTTTCTCTGCTTTTATACGTGAACGTGGCATCAACAATTTTATCAACAGCTCTCCCTCGCAGCGAAAGGAGGATTACACGTATCAAATGGGTTGATATTGAAGTAAATATTCGAAATCAATCGATACCGCAAAAGTCGTTTTTGAATCCGCGAAGTCGGCTGTCTTGCCGATTTGCGAATGTGGCGCCTGGTGCCCGTAGCGATCGCCATTAATTATATCGACGCCAATCATCTCGTTACATCTCCCGCGGACCGTTTGTGCTCCGACCGCATATGGTCGGAGCACCGGAGCACCGAGAATACTGTGCGTTACTCTCATCTCGATCGTATACGTATACACGTAACGCTGACAAACGCGCGCTCGATGGCAACGATTTTGCGCGGTCGCTCGCGATCACTGCCGAAATAGACGGTAATAGACAGTTTACATTCGGCAATCCTGGCGAACAGCGAAACGTTTGCCGTAGGGACAACCGATCGTTACATCCGCCGTATGTTTCCCGGACCAATAGCGGCCCCCTCATGAGTTACCGAATCCCGCAAGCAGCGAGAGAGCAGAAAACCCGCTCGAAAAATCGCGCTCAAACGGGAGATGCAAATCTGTTACCGCAAACGCATTGTAAACGCGCTCTTAGTTAGTAAGGCGATGTGGGCGATAAGGCGATGATTGTTTATACGATGAAATTTAAAAAAAAAATCTGTTACCGCGATAACAATGATCGCATTATCTTTGGATACTAGAGAAAATTAACATGCGCAAACGGTACGCGGTGCATCGCAAATTTGTTGCTGCGGTGACGGCAGGAAGCATTATCCTTTCATCAGGACACTATAAAATTAATGCGCAGTCTTCTACCCTTAGAAAATAATTGATCTAATTTTCCCGTCCGTTCTTCTTCTAATAAAAAATGAACGACGCGACGCGATAGGTTCATCCATTCCGCAAATATAATTTTTTTTTAGAATAATGGGCGAATGTGAAGTTAGAGACACAATACGATGCATATTAAGATATTTTTGACAGATGACGTTTGACGTATTTTTTGATGTTTTAAATATCGTTATCTACGGTTTATTTAAAAATTACGCTCAAATTACTTAAATAGTAAGAACTTCAAAATTACTTAAATCTTAAAAAGCCAGAGGAAACTGAAACGAAGTTCCAATAATACATACAGAAATTATAAATTTAATTTTACATAATAAATGAGTATTAACTCAAGTTATATTTCGAATCTTATAAAATCGTAAATTATAAATAGACAATTTGACAGATATCAACTGTATTAAACTATGGAATTTTGTTTTTTTACTTATTGTCTTAGTTCCTCTTAAAAAGTATGTTTTGTTAATTATCTGTTCTCTAAATATCTACAAAACCTTTGAATCATAAAACACCACTTTTGCTATTTTATGCTCCTCTTAAAATAAACTCCTCGATCACACAAAAGGTTACGTACGTTCGATGCCACGCATTTAGGGGTTTCTCGATCTCTTTGTGGATCAAGGCATCGATATTCCAACCGCAATCGCGATAGCTATATCGCCGAGGCACGAGATCGACCGAATTAAAGTTTTCGACGGTCTACCCACACGACCGACGCGACGGGGCACAAATTCGAGAGGGGGACCATCGTCAATGGGGGCAGGTGAGCCAGGCTGATGCTCACGCATGCATGAAGTGCGGCGGATCCCGCTGCTCTTCAGATGCATTCGAGCGATTGATGCACTCGAAGATGCGGGATAGGTTCGTTATTTTGATAGCGCAATTCACGGGCGCCGCGCCGCATCCGCGCGGCGGAGTGCCGCGTCAAATCGAGTTAAGGAAGCATCCGTGAGTGCCGAAGTACCTCCGCCCAGTCGGATAGCCGGAATCACAATAATAAATTGCAGTTAAACTGTTAAAGCGGAGACTGCAAGTTGGGACCGTGCAGGAGCGCATTTTGAAATCAACTACGTTAAAATTGCTTTGCTAATCGGGCGCACGTTGCAGAAAGTTGCAACAGTTTCGCGCGAAATTTTCACGATCGTCGCATTGCGTTACATAAGAGCTCGCGCATTTTGAGGAATGCTCGGCGAAATTTAATATATCTTTTAGCTATAATACTCCGTTCTTGTTTATTCATTCATTCATTTGCGTTAAGCAATTTCCATTTATACAGCGAAAAAAAAATAGTTATTACCTTTTGTGGTTATTATTTCATAACTTTGTTCTTTAGCCACTATGCCATTTTACTATAATTGTTACATATAAATATATGTATATGAAAATTTTCACAATTTTTATTTAAATAGATAAACGTAATACTAAACGTAATAAACGTAATATCGAAATTCCCGTTACATAAAATTTGTTTTCTTTCTGTGACAGTAAAATTATTAGCTTTTCTATTATCGAGCGAGTGATATCATTGCGCGAAAAAAAAGATAATTTATTTTGAACATTTATCTTTCTAGCTTTGCCTTAAATTTTTAAAGAAACTGAAATACATAAATTACTTGCGCGCTTTCAAACTCGTCCATTTTGTTTACTTGTCATATAGGAATAAAGTAGAAATAATTCGCTTTACAAATGAAGATGAATTAAATTCAGGAATAAAAACATTTTACCAGCTTTTCTTACATTAATCCGCGCGCGCAAATAATTATACGTAAATCAAATATTCATCGCGTATCTAGGCCGCTCATTAAAACATGCTCAATTATGTGCGATATCTGCATTTGACATTTCATTCCGGGCATTGAATCGAAGAGAGAGCCATCCTATTTTTATTCCAAATTTAATTTTTCACAATTTTTACAGTAAACGCCAGTCAGCTGTGTAACGGGAACCGTGTGCTGAATTACCACGCTTGCGTTCTCCACGAGGCGAAGGTGCATTTCAGCAGATAAGCCAGAGGACACCGCGCCGGTGGTTAACAGAAAAGGCGGAAACTTTCGAGAGTATATACGTATACGTATAATGCGAAGGAGCAACGGCGGCGGTGGTGTTGCGTGCACGGAGAAAACTAAAGAACCAAGCATCCGCCGCCCTTAGCTATCACTTCGAGCATGTAATGCATCCGTGCACCTACCTACGGTGCGGTCTCACCCTCTTCTTTTCTCCCCCTTGGCGGCTTTCACGGCCGCGTGAACCCTTTCGAACGTGTCCGTGATGCGATCGCGAAACGATAGCGTGCCCCGAAATATTTTGACCGCGCGATCCTCTTTATTCTTTCAGCAAGCTATTTCAAGCGTGTTTACGACAGATGAATCGACAATAGGAAAAATGTGATAAAAACAATAACAATTTGAAAACACATGAATAATTTATGTAACTTTTTTTTAGAAATTAATTTAATTCTAAAGGATGGCACTGCGTTCAAGGGATAAGTATACAAAATAAAATAAGAACTTTCTTTCTCGGGCAATACGCGAACGTATCACGTTCGATAATAATAAAAAATTTTCGTTGCATTGCCGCGAGAAAGGAGAAAAGTATATAATTTGCCGTTACCGGGGGAAAAATTCGTTTACACGTTACGAAGGTCGGCAACTCGTCGCGTCGCCGGCAATTTTTGTGCTGTGGGAGTCTCGCGAAATTACGAGGAACTTAGGGCTAGCTGGCAGTTGCGCGCGAACAACACGCAAACTCCCCTAAACTGACTAACACACGCTGCACTTTCGTGCAGCCGCCCAGCTTCGCAAACGGCAAAACTAGACGCAACACACAACACACAACACCGGCCCGGCCACCTCTCTTTGGTATTACTTCGAGCATGTAATGGAGCAGCTCACCAGGTCGACGGGAACCGAAAGGTGCATCCTTTCCAGGCAAATACCACCGTGGTACCAGCAGCAACGCGAGAACAAATATTTGATGGAACGAACGATGCATAAACCTGCACCGAGACCGGGGCTAAAAACCAACGCCGGCGAATACGCGAGATCGCGAGACCGATGTTCATAACATAATATAATATACTATATCTGAATTTATTTGGGAACGAAATAAAAATCACGGAAGGCCAAGGTGATAGCGACAATTTTTTACATCTTCGTTAATAATGAAATAAGCGTTAATGGTTCAGCGATATCTTGAATACCTAAAGCGGTTTTTGCCTCTCTAATGTAATTTGAATTTTTCATAAATAGTGAAAATTAATTTCAGGTTTTAATTATGTCAGTTAAACTAATAAAAAATATAACCATACTTTAAAATACTTATCAATTACGCTTTAACTATATTAGAAATCATTAAAGTTTTAAATATTATTTTTATAAACTAAAATAGTCGCTGGCGCTTCGACAGTATTGAATATTTAAAATAAAAGTGTTTTCTCTTCTAATATATTTTTACTTTCATTAAATAATAAAAATTAATTTTAGTTTTAGATTATATTAGTTGAGATAATGAAGAGTAGAACTATAGTTTGAAATAACATTATATTCGTAGTTAATTTAAAAAATCGACAGCTTTGAACAAATTTTTAATAATGGAATAATCGCCATTGGTTCAACGATAATGAACATCTATTTTCTGATATATTTTCTCTAAGTAATGAAAATTAATTCTAATTTATGTTAGTTGTACTGATCAAGATTTCAAGCTTTAAATACACGCATATAATTAATTTCACAAATGAAGACTTGCCGAAGAATACACTGCAATACCAAGCAGAAGAATCTCACAACAAAATTCTGATTTTCCATATATGTTAAGTACTTGAAGAAATACAGAAACAATAATCTTTACGTTAATTTTGCAATCTATTTCATGCTCATGAATAGCTTTTTTCACAATGTTATTCCTTCTGTATATATGATATGTATTTATTCGACGAAGAAACAGAAAACCAAAAATTCTGAGAACATAACACTCTTATATAGCACAGTCCTTAATTACGTTCTCATATTATACCTATAAATTTATGTGCGCATATATTAATTTATCTTACTTACGTATATTCAATTTTGTTTACTATATAGATGCACGTAGAGAAAATGAACAGAGTTGTGTGACGTGACATTTTGCAATAAATCTTGCGTAATGAAAAGCCCGCAATGCATTACCACTTTCGGTAAATGTGCGCTTCCCGTGGAAATGCAATACCTCACTCGCGACTCATTAACGGATTGAAATCTGATAACTATAAAAAGTACACACATTTGCAATAATGCAAAACCTTTTAACGCTCCAAATTCGAAACGTAAAAAATGTGTTTCGGCAAAAAGGAAGGTCGATACCGTGAAAAATTGCTTGACGTAGGAGAGAAAAAAAAACGGAGGATGACGCTCTCCCTATTTTTCAAAGTTTTTCGAACTGCGTTTTTCGCTGGCGCGAAAGAAACCGCTCGTGTACACGACCTTCGACGCTAATTAGGGTATTCTTTGCAGATACTCGACGGTAACTAACGAGTTCCTGAAACAAAACGTCGTTCAATCCACCGTTAAATTTGCTATGGTCTAATATTATCTTAATTCAACGAGGATGATTTCATCGTACGATGCTGGAAAAAATAAATTGTTCCAACATCGCGGAAAAGTATAATTTTTCTTCTATTCAAAAGCACATTGTGCACTTTATATATTAAAACACTTTTAACGGTGTATGTCCATTATACAGTTTACACGTATTAGTTAACGATATTTAATTACATCCCGCACAAAAGAAGACAAATGAGACGAAAATAATGTAATGTTGATGAAAAGTATATCGCGCTTTTATTACGAGAATTGAGTTATATATCCTGCATTTTTCTGCGAATATTTAAAAATAAAATTGATGCATGTTACTTGAAAAAAAAAAAGATTAAACAAAATATCAGATTTATATTCTCAAATAGGATAAAGTTTGTATAACTTCTCTGACTTTTGCAACAGTTTACTTTCCAAATCGTCGTACTTCGATGAGGTCATGTTCGTCCAATTACAGCTGGACCGTTCGTCCGCGAGTACACACAGGATGGGCGAAATTACGCGAGGAACGCAGACGTTACATTTAGCAAATTTGACAAATCCTTGCTTGCTCACCGATCATTAAGCTGAGTTGACATAAAGCGCGCCCGCCGGGCTGCCAGGTCGAACAACAGAATGTTTTCATTTCCGCCGCATCTGCCGTTTATTCGTTCCCGTCCAATTTGCGCGAGCGGCATTTCCGATTTATTAACACTCAAGCATTAAATATGCAATGGGCGATTGTAATAAAGCGTCGTGTTAAGTCAGCGTATCGTTTAATAAAGTACTTGAAGCTATACAAAATAATAGCTGCACATATGGCGCTAATCCTGTAAGCACTATCTTACGATTGTACAATGTTTATCACAGCAAATAGCAATAATTTATGAAAGTATAAAGTGCTTTTGCACCAGTAACGCGCAGCGCATCCGCATGCATTAAGAAATATAGTACAAATTCTACAAACAAAAGATATTAAAATAGATTATTGTGAAAATACGAAAAGCACACTTTTCGATACAATAATATAAATATCTTCAATATTCTCGAGATATTAAAACGATATTATATAGTTACTTTAGGATCGACTTATGGCCGCCAGTGGTCTTTCAATATTCCCTGGGTTCCGTAAAGCGCATATGCGCGCATATTCTATAGTAAACGTTACGTATGCTATAGAAATAGCGCTTTACGGAACCCAGGGATTATAAGATAAATAAAATGAGCTTATAATTTTAAATCTATAACATCGATATGCAGTTATTATTAATTATTAATAGTATAAAAATTAATAATTACTAATCTAAAAAATTGATCATTAGTAATATAAACAAAATTGAGGAGCATTGTATGACAATGCGAAGATTTTGTTAGCAATCTCTATTTTTCTCTTCTTTTTCTTATTCTACATCTCCATCTCCACTTTTATTTTCACACTTGCATTTTTTACCCTTGCATCTTTCTCTTAGTTGTATATCAGTACCAGTGTCACCTCCAGCAGGATCTAATAT
>NW_020217514.1:1857380-1864474 GCF_003070985.1 Temnothorax curvispinosus | reverse complement strand
ATTTTCGCCTATGTTTAGAGGAAACGAAGCTGTCAATCCGACGTTTGGTCGTACGGCGTAACGGTTTGGGAAGTGCTGACGCGCTGCGAGGACATACCGTATGCCGACCTGACCTCGGAACAGGTGTTGGAGAACTGCGGCCTATGGTACTCGTTGGACAACGGCGGTAAAAAGAAATGTCCGCGGATCCTCGAGCAGCCGGTGTTCTGCACGGACGATCTGTACCGGTTGATGCTGCGATGTTGGTGCAAACTTGTGGAGGATCGGCCCAGTTTCCAGGAGATTTACTGCTACCTCAAGAAGCTGACTCTGGATTAAATGTAACGCAAATGCGAATGCATCTCTGCCGAAAGAGCATACGAGAAACGATCCATGCTCCAGCAGCAGCAGCAGCAACAGCAGCAGCAGCGGCGGCGGCGCGGACCAAATCGATTACAATCAGCTAAGAAGCATCCTGATTTCTTTCTTGATCGCTTTCGCAGGTAGCTCGAACTGATCGAGCGAGTTGAATCGAATCGAGGAGTCGTAAATGCCTAAACACAACAACGTGGGATGCTCTCTGGCCACTAAAATTACTGCTCAACTAGATTTATCTAATTTTGATTATATAAGTAAGTGTAGGCTAATGACATAACGATAAAAATTTAATGCGGCGGATAATCGCAGGTTTCTCGTATAATATTCTATGCGTATGTCAAGGGATAATCTGAGAATAATTTTTCAACGGTTATTTCCACAACAATCTTTCGCGAGAAATACGTGATTTTCGCGAGCGAATAAGAGAGATTCACATCTATTTACTAATTTCTTACTTTACATATCTTTCCTACGCTTATACATATATATACATATTACATATATATGTGATACCCATTATCGTTTTTACTGTTAAAAAATATCGTTCCATTTCTTCTATATCTATTGTCTAGGTAGCCGACGCGAACAAGCTTTCCAACGAAACTTGTCGTAGTTATGCTCGAGTTTGTTGCAGATTCTGCGCAAAACTTTAGTCGCATTTTGTCGGCTTGATACTTTATATCATCGTGAAAATTCGTTGCACGTAGCCGAAGCAAAATAATATAAGTAAAAAATCGGCATAAGCGAGGTAATACTCAATTACGTCGAGGAATGACAATCAGTTTTGCTCACCTATTTATATGTACTTATTTTACGAAATAATATCACGATGTACTCGTATTGATCAATTCAGCTTATCTATCGTAGGAAGAGGGCGGATCGTTTGATCTTTAATCAAATTTCGCAGTGGCGCAAGATTTTTAAATAGGAATAATCTTCATATATATATCCTTTCTTACATATATGTATATCTTAAGCTAAGTCATCTCCAATTTTATTCGGAAATACATAATACACGATTCACGGGAGGTATTTGGAACGAGGGTGCTCTTTACGAATCGCGTTATTGCGTTATTCTTCCAATTTAAGAATAAGGATATATTTAAATAATTTCTGTGCCAAATAGCAGTAATTCAGAAAGGATGAGTTTCAAGATGTACTTGAGCTGTACTTGAACCTCGTGCGAATATTTTGTTCCAATGGATATAATTAGATTTCTAAAGCATACTTCCTATTTTAAGATACACCCCGTGCGTAATAACAACGTTAACTAAGAAAACGAAGCAAAAGAAAGGAGCAAAAGAGCAAAAGAGAATCACAATTACGACTATTGGAAACAACGACGATAATAACGATTATGGTAAACGTACAATTTTAGATTATATATGTTTATAACAGATGTAACGTTTAATTAAATCAAATTTGTAATATCAATCATGTGTATTTCTTTAAAAATGTAGATCTGATCTAATTATCTGTGCGTATGTATAAAGATTATCGTTTTCTTTAGAGTTATTTCATATTGACAGTCCAAGGGTTTCAACGAGTTAAAACTTTAGGAGTACTAAAACTTTATTTCCCATCTAATTACTGACAATTAAGTAAATAATTATTTACAACCTTATCAACAATTGTTATAATTTATTGTTACAGTTTCATACGAGGCGTACGATATTCATTTCTTTGTGAAAATCCTCGAGAGACTGTTCCCAGCGTTCCTCGAAATATATCCCTAGCAAGAACTTCGCATTCAATCCGGTATTTATAGACCACGGGAGATAATGATTCAAGTATAATTGCCTCTGTCTGAAATATTATGACATACGAAATGATCACTACGATATATCAATAATAACCGCAGATTATCGTACGAAGTAGCTCACGAGTTTACCTAGGACGTAGTCGACTAGCTCCGAATATCGCACCAGTTATGCACATCGGCAAACGCAGCTGCAAAGCCTCTACCCACTTAACCGACACCTCTCCTAGCATCGTCGTCGGCATTAGGAGCATAGCGTGAAAGATATCGTGCACCTCCCGATATCGTTGCATCACGTAGGCCAGTTCGATATCGTTGACGAACTGCACCGCAAGTCTATCGTCGGGCGACACATTCTGCAATCACATAGCTCGCTCGTTACGTTTTGCTCACGGTTGTTCTCTAGACGGTAAGATTCATCTTACATTGTCAACCAAGAAATCGCGATACGTTCTGCCCACAGTTCCTGGCGGCAGGTCTCTGAGGTAAGCGAGGTCGACGGCGGACGTGTTTACGCGTGGCTTTTGCGCAAGTACACGTTGACCCTCGCTCGTATCCTTCATCCGTTGATGACAGCGCACGAGGGCGTTTGTACCGGTAGTCTCCCCGAGACACGCTATCATGTCACCTCGATACGGATTCGCCAACGATACAGCCGCCGAGCCCATCGTGAGAAGCACACGCTGCAGGGGGGATAGGGATACATGGTGCTTGGCATAATCCTCCAGGTACGCCTTGCAGGCGGTCGCGAAACGGCCTGAAACCGAGCGAGGAAAGTAAGAAGGTCTGAGAAACCGTGTTGTCTGTTAATAAATAAAATTTATTTCCATTAAAATAGCGCTGTTATATGTATGTACAGATTTAGCGTGTAAATTACATCTAACTTCGTATGGCGATGGTTGTACCCTAATTGACCTAACTGAACGTTTTCCTAATTAGGCGTAATACTTATTTGGTAACATAATAATTTTACTTTGGTATATATTACAGTCAGGTTGTCGATATTACTTCACGTCGCTCCCTAACTCGGGCAAGTTAAAAAGCACTTTGTGACACGAGGAACAGAAATATTCATAACAGCTATTGGTCAACGTACGCATCACCCTGTCATTGCTTGGAACAAAGGACCATGTTTTGTTTCTTTATCTCTCATACTTAAATTAACGATTTGTCTTATCTTTAACGATTTGTCTTATCTTACGTTTAAGTAAAGATCACTAGCTGTTATATACTTCCTGAAGTAAATCATAAATCTTTTGTACAAATGCTTTGTATCATACAGAATTGTTGTATCATACACTCGTAATATACATCACGTTGAGCTTTCTTTAACACCAAAAACTTACAATCATATGGCTTGTATCTGACTGGCCTGAGATCGAGCCAAAGTGTACTTCGGCTGACTCTCTCTTTTGCGAAACGTTACCCAAGTGTACACTAAGCTACCTATCACACTTAAATTCAATCCTACAAAGTTCAACAACGAAAATATGTAGTCCCCGCCGATCACCATGCCGAGATACGTCACGCATATATTTTTCAGACATCCGATTATGGTGGTCGTCAGCGCGGAGTTGTACAGCGTACAGAGGAGCGTGCTGTACGACAGTACAAAGCCCATTATGCACGACAATACAAACTGCAGGACGAAAAACGGATTGGTCCAGCCGGGAAACTCGAGCGCCAGGGTGATGTCGCCCATCCACCAGGCCAGCAGGACCGTCGGGCCGAGCATGAACAAAGAATTGTAATACATCAGTCCGTATTTTCCTAATTCCTTAGAATCCAGCTTCTTTTTCATATATACACCATTGGCGGCGGTGAAAAAATCGTTCAACAGGATAAAGATATAGCCCTCGAGATTGAAGGCGAGATCGTTCAGCGCGGCCACCACCGCGCCCAGGATCATCGTGTAAACGCTCAGCTGTATGGACAGGCGCGCCTTGATGCCGAGGATGTAGTACTCGGCGATCATCGTCATGAGGATACTGAATCGCCTCAGGGCGGTGAACATCGGCAGGCTCAGCTGCTTGGTGCCGCCCAGGCCGAATATCATGTTGCCGATGTATATCAACGGCAGTGGCCAGATCTTGGTGAAGGTCGCCACCTCGAGACTCGGGAACTCGACGTACCGCAGCTTCTTCGCGACGAGCAGGACCAGGATCGTCGCGAGCATCTGGCCGATCCCCAGCACTTGGAAGGACGGGAAGCCGTACGACGTGAGGATGGTCTTGTTGACGACCGTTATCATGAACGACGACAGCCCGTAAAAGACCGCCGACGACACCCGCGCGAACATCGCGTTCTGCTCGTGTTCCGTCATCCCCGAGAGGAAAGAACGTATAGCAGCCTGGCGCACCGGCCTTTCCGCCACTCGGCTCGCTCTTATCCGTCCGCAACGAGCCTCGTTATCCGTGAATGAATCGTTTACTGTGATAAATAATTACACACATAGAGGAACCTACGCTTAGATAACCTTATCATTCCTCCTCCGTACATGGCATCGGCTGCGCGATCGAGCTCGCGCTGGAGGTTCGGCTTCGGGGTGAAGGCCTCGACGGGGAACGGCGCGCGGTCCCCCGCGGAACGTGAATTTTCAGACCTCAGGCGTGTGGCGTGTGATGCAATCGCAAAGGCATGCTCCTCGCGACGATCAGACCATCAGACTGATCAGGATCAGAGTCTCCTCCGCCGATCTCGCTCTGCGATACCGCTGGCGGAAAAAAACAAACCGTGACAGGTGTAGATATGGTGGACTTCCGAAGGCGCAAATTCTTAAGCTAACTTGGCATTTTTATCAGCAACAATCGGACACAAAATATATGTCTTTTTTTATACGTACGACGTTTGGAAAAATTGAGCTTATAATAATTGTAATTGGCTCCGATTTCAAATGCATTTCTTTCTGCTGTTTATCGTTTATTTATATGCTTTATTTATAACATATTTTTCTCGAATCTCTATAAATGTTTAATTATATACCTATTTCAATTTGCGTGATGGAAGTATATAACAGCTACAAGGAACAGATCTCTCTTTTGATTGTATGATCGATTCACAATTCACATGCTAAATTATCGTTCTTTATGATCTCATGTTTAATTGCGAATGTATTTTGATGTGAATACGAGGAGTGATTTTTGGACAATCTAACTTTTGCATTCAGTTTTGAGATTATAGGCATATTCCAATGTTATTATTTAATTTTATATACACCTGTTGGTACTTATTTGAAATTTTGCAAAAGCGAGAAGGGAAGTTTTAATGCAGCAATTAAAAATAAACCTTTTACTGGTTGAATGAAATTTTAAGGATTATCCAAGACTGGATTTAAATATAAGATCGAACTACGAATATAAATCCTGTACATTTTACGCAAATTCAAATACATGCTTTCTGCGAAAAATTATTTTACCTTGAATTATAAATTTCATAAATTTCTCTTATCAAAGATTGTAACTTTTCATAAAGCGTAATTCGGCCGGACCAATCATGCGCCACGAAGAGTATATATTTCTTCTCGCCTTTTATTTCACGTATGCAAATTCGTCATCTCTACGAACACGCAATGCGACACGACGTTCCTTATCCTTTCAGATCAAATATCAAATCTCCACGGCCCACGTTGCATTTGTATAACGGATCCACCGGCACGGCACGGGCGCCGCCATTTCTCTTCGCGGTCGGGGATCGTCGCGGATCATCGGGGATCGTCGCGGCGACCGCGGAGTATGGATCTCGGCGATCGGGAGCTGTCGTCGGGTCGGGAGCGCGGAGGGCGATCTTCCTTCCCCCTCGGGGGGCAGGGTAGAGGCTCGTGTATCCCTCCGCCGCGGTCGCCATGGCGACGACCGGAACGCGGAACTACTTGCGGAAGTTCGCCCGTTAATTCCGGATCGCCGGTGGTGGCGGGCGACACGACTTTCCTGACGGCGCTCCTCAGGTCCCACGGCTGCGATTCCTCGCGCGGTCGACCGTGCTCCGGGACGCAGAGTCGCCGAGATCCGCGCGCGGGTGGTCACCTAGGAGTCCAGCCGAGTGATTCGCGTCCCCGTTGTCGCCCGTCGGCGCCGTGACCGCCTGCCGTCGTCGTCGATATCGGATCCTCTCGAAGCCGTCCGTCGTCCGCGGGGAGGACAACCTCGGGTCTCCCGATGTAAGTACGCGATGACAGCTTCGCGCGGCTCGCGAACCGGTCGCGCCCGACGCCCCGACGGCGAGCCGTCCCTCGGGACGTGCGGCACGTCCGCGAGGGACTCTCCACGAAGGAACAAATGCCCCGTGCACCGCGCCGACGGTCCCGTTTCCGCGAACGTCAATCGATAACGGGGGCTGATTATTGACCCCTTGGAAATTGATTTTTCCCCGTTGTCTGCTCGTGACACGATCGAGCCGACCTGCGATGAGTTTTCACCGCGGCTGTCCGCTCGCGACAATTCGCGCTTTTGTTTCTATTTCGTTTTTTTTTTGTCGCGATCGAGACCGGTGACGGACGATGCACCGTTCTCCATATGGATAGAAAAGGGGAAAAAGAGGAGACGGTGGAAAATTGTCACTATTCTTTGTGACAATGGAGTTTTCTTGACAAATAAAATACTAATGAAGTCATAAAGAGAAATATAGGAGTACGAGTCTTTAATTTAGATATTTAATCAAGACTGGATCACAGTTTATCTTATTTTTTATTCCTTTGTATATTATATCTAGTATAGTATAATGTCTAGTATCTATCTAGTATAATATAATTTTTGAAGTTTTTTTTAAATTAATATCTTACATTATTTTGTATTAAAGCAAGATAGAAATTGTGCCATTACATTGATCATAAGTGTATCATTCAATATCTTTTACTTCATGCTCAAATATTTTTAATCAAGGTTTATGCTAAGAGCAAGTCAAGCTAAACTTTGAATTTTTATCAGAAAAGCCTGTACTTTGTTAGATTAATACCTTAGATTAGTTTGTATTAAAACGAGGC
>NW_020217514.1:1843761-1857370 GCF_003070985.1 Temnothorax curvispinosus | reverse complement strand
AACGAGTCAAATTAAACTTGAAATTTTTATTGAGAAAGCCTATATTGTGCCAGATATTATATGAAACCCTATAGTTTCATAAAGCATGTGCATTTGTAGGTTTAGCCGTGACCGAGATCAGAGCAGGGGCCGCCGTGGCGGTACTGTCAAGATAGGGACAAGTACTGGCAGAGGCGGCACCGATAATGGACGCGGTACCAGCAGATTTGGCACACTTAGTAGAGGAAGCGCCAATAATGTGCGAGGAGGATTAAAAGGAAAGCAACCGGGTGGCGGTCTAAGGAAAGTAAACTGGGACCTTCGTACTTTAGAACCAATACGCAAAGACTTTTATATAGAGCATCCCGCAGTTAGGAACAGGTATTAATTGCATTGGTAACTAATATAAAATATAATATGAGGTAAACGACAGAAATGTGCTCACACAATTTAACTCTGAGTTAGATCTAGCGAAGAGGTGAATCAATTTCGAGAGAACGCAGAAATATCTGTGAAGGGTGAAAACGTTCCTAATCCCATACAATATTTCGAGGAGGGAAACTTCCCGCCTTATGTAATGGAGGGCATTCGTAGAGAAGGATATTCGCAACCTACTCCAATTCAAGCCCAAGGATGGCCTATTGCCCTTAGCGGCAGAGATCTTGTTGCAATCGCTCAAACTGGCTCTGGAAAGACACTTGGAGTGAGCAAAATTAAAAATATATTCAATATCATAAAAATATATGTAATATTTAACAAATGAGCATCTTAGAATGTTTTCTTACACGTTTTACTCTTATTTGTTCAATTATTCATAGTAAATAGTTCTATTACACATATACTTTATATAAATTTAAATAAAGATGTATTGGATATACACAACATTTTAAAGATATATTTGTATTAGATTATTTTATTTTATTTTATTTTATTTTATTTTTTCTAGTATATTTTACCTGCAATCGTCCATATCATACACCAACCGCGCATAAGCAGCGGGGATGGTCCAATTGTCTTGATCTTAGCTCCAACCAGAGAATTAGCTCAACAAATTCAAGAAGTGGCTAATAGTTTTGGAGAAACTGCAGCTGTAAGAAACACATGTATCTTCGGCGGGGCTCCAAAAGGACCACAAGCGCACGATTTGGAGAGGGGCATTGAAATATGCATTGCCACACCAGGTAGACTTATAGATTTCTTAGAAAGAGGAACTACAAACTTACGTAGGTATGTATAACTCTTTAAAATTTTAATGATAAATAAAAATTATATCGGAGACACATAAATTTACAACCATCTAAATATTATTTTATTCTTTTATTTCAGGTGTACGTATCTAGTACTTGATGAAGCCGATCGCATGCTAGATATGGGATTTGAACCCCAGATACGAAAAATAATTGAGCAGATACGCCCTGACAGGCAAGTGCTCATGTGGTCGGCGACGTGGCCTAAAGAAGTTCGTGCGCTCGCGGAGGACTTCTTGACAGATTATGTTCATCTCAATATCGGCTCTTTAACCCTGTCGGCCAATCATAACATCACTCAGATTATCGATGTTTGTCACGAGCACGAGAAAGACTCGAAGCTGTATAGATTGCTTCAAGAGATCGGCACTGAAAAGGAGAATAAGACCATCATATTTGTGGAAACTAAACGTAAAGTAGACGACATTACGAAAAATATTAGACGCGAAGGGTGGCAAGCTGTGAGTATTCACGGTGACAAGAACCAGCAGGAAAGGGACCATGTGTTACAAGAATTCCGCAGCGGAAGAGCGCCGATTATGGTCGCGACTGATGTAGCCGCTAGAGGCTTGGGTATGTAAAACTCTATTCGGCTATGCTTTAGTATTGGCGAGATACCGATAGAGTCACGGTTGAACTGGGTATTGGCAACACTTATTGGATTAGCCGGTGATGCGTTGTTAGAGTGAGGCCAGCCGACAGCTGTGTACGTAGCGGTGTGTGATGCATTGGAACTTTTTATCATATTTGTCTCGAATGTATATTGTAGAGCCATGTAAAATTGATAACGTTTTTTATATGATTTATGCCTTTTTACACGTAATTTTTTGTTCCGCAATTACGTATGTTTTGAACATTTTTTAAAATCTTGTTGATTTGTTACTTCTTACAAGCTCATTTTTGTTTTTGTTGTAATCCCATTAATTCTTGTAAATAAATATGTATCTTTTTATGTAAAAATAATGGAAACAGCAACGTTTTTGTTACCTCAATGTTTAATTTATGACTGTACTAACTATTGATACATGATTAGCTTCAATGTTGAAATGAAGAGTTCTATTGATTTTGATAATAATGTATATAAGAGCAAGGTTCTGAAAATGCACACAAGCTACCACTAAGTCTGTCTGCTTTTCTTTTTCAGAGGCACAGAGTACCCTAACTCAACGCGGTGTACTGCCAGTATTGGGCAGACACAGTGATTATTTTATTTTTCTTTGCTTATATATTATAACAATTTCCAAACGGAAAGCTAGATTCATGTACGACTTAACTTTTGTTTTAATTTTCTCATTACGGAATAGCAAAATAGACTTTATGATCATTGATGCATTAATCGATGATCAATGCATTAAATGATACCAGATAATCACAATATATGTGCATTTACATATTACTTGTGTCATAATTAAAAAATTAAATGGATATCTTTTAAGCAAGGTTTTATCATAAAGTGAAGTAATAATCATAAATATGTAAACGTAATTTCCAATCGCAATACGAAAACTCAAAAAGTGCAATTGCTAAACTTGTTATCCAGTGCCTCTAACATTAACCGTAAGAAATTATTATACAGTGCCTATCAAAACTAATGCACTCAGGCTTAAACCCTAAATTGCTGCCTCTATCCCATACCAGACACAACCGCTGTGTCTGTCTAATCTCTAGGCCGCCAGTATATTATATATGAAAGCCCATAAGAAAGCAACCAGAATTGCCCCCCTTTAAAAGCAAACGGGGTCGTTCTCGCTGATTTCACATCGGAATTTCCAAACAAAAGGTGGGTGTCTAAATCTGTTATCTGGAAATTAATATCGATAATTTCTTGCCAAAACGTAGTAGTAGGTATATTATGTAATACGTATCTAATATGTATTTAAGTTATCTACTTGACATGCAGAAATATATTTTTCCTTTATCCTTTTATTCAAATAAGTTGTCAATCAATATCTGATAATATCTATCCATATGCATGAGCACAAGCATTGATAAGCTTTTATGTCTATGCTCAAGTGCAGTAATAATATAAATATCGAGTGCGGTCTCGCTTCGCATATATTTGACGCGAGACACTATCGTGTCTCTTGATTTAAATAAACGAGAAATATTTAGTTTTCGAATTCAAAAAGAATTATAAAATAATAATTTGTATATATAAATAGCAGATTTTAGAATACATATATTTGTCAAGAAGAATATAATACCATTGTTCATTAATATTATCAATAATATCAATAGTAAAAAAATTTCAATAATATTTTTCATAACTACTACTTCACAGATGTCGATGATGTGAAATACGTGATAAATTTCGATTATCCATCTTCGTCGGAGGATTACATACACAGAATCGGTCGAACTGGACGTAGGCGGCAGACCGGAACGGCGTATGCGTTTTTCACTAGTCACAATATGAAGCACGCCGGAGATTTGATAGAAGTTTTACGAGAGGCCGGACAGAATGTCAATCCGCGTCTTAGTGAAATGGCAGAGATGGCCAAGGCGGGAAACTTCAGCGGCAGAGGTATGTTTTCGCATAGTCGGTATTATACATCTACATTTTTATTCTAATGGCAAAAAAGTAAACTTTTTTTTTTACCCTAACCCGGTTATACGCAAATGTGAAAGAATGGGGAAGAAAAAGTTTACTTTACTTTCGATTATAGCGATTATGATCCCTAGTTATTCGATCGATTATTTCATACATTATATATATATATGTCATATTTATATTATAATAAGGTGGAAAACGTTTCGGCGGTTCTTCTGGTGGTAACGGCGCTGAAAGGGGTAATGGCCGAAGAAGTAATGATGGTAGAGGAAGAGGTGGCGGTTCGGCAAGAGGAAGAGGCCCTCCTCGTAGCGGGACTTCTTATCAGCCTTCTTCGAGCGTTTATTCGGGATCGGATTATAGTAATTATAATAATGTGAAACAGAATACTTCTTTGGGCCAGAACACGGCGTACGGATATAGCACGCAAAGAAGTTACGGGCAGGGAAGTATGCCTCAAAATTACGGAGGTGGCGATAATTACGGAAGTGGTTATTCCTACAGAAGCACAACTTATTAATTCCGTTTTTAATGAGTGATTGATAGCACGTAATAATTCGACGATGTAAAATGTGTCATGTTTAGTTATAGTAGGAGTCGACAGGATACAGACAAGAGCCTATACAGCCTATAATAAAAAAAGGACTTATATAGAAAATGAATAGTATAAGTAACGCGGCATAAAATAATGAAAATATCGGTGCGATAGTATATATTACATTCTACATCATACTATCAAGTGAATAATGATCGCGTCTAATGTTTGCAAGTCAACAATTATAAGTTTGTTGAATATATATGTAGCACATTTATTCGTTTGCATATATGTCGAATTTGCAGTGAGTAAAACCGAAGAAATTTCGATACAATTTTAGTTGCAGTTGCAACTCTAATTTTGCAAGTTATTCTCGTTTAAAACATGTTAGCGGGACAGATATTTAACGAGAGCAGAAAAATGTAAATTCTTATAAGTAGTATTAGAGTGTAATCATTAATACGCTCAAGTATTGATTTTTCTTTAAACGATTTTAAGCTCCATTTTATAATAGTTAAATATTTTATTTATAAATTTTATGAATCGTTACAGAATTTTACCGCAAGCAGTATATATTTTGTTGATTGTACATCAGTCTCGTTTATAACGTATTATATTTGTTGATTAGCGGATAAATAACTTTTTGTTATAAAGAGCATAGTAAGAAAAAAAATTAGTAAGAAAGTGAATTGGGGGGGATATTTGCATCACATTTGTGCATGCAATATTTAGACTAAAGAGGATTATATAACAGCTTTAATTTTTTAAATTTGAATTGTTCAATTTGTCCTACTATTATCATTTTCTTTTCACAAATAAACTCCTTGGACAATCTTGGAATTATATCTTCTTTTTAGATAAGAGACTATTAAAAATTGTTAGTCGCTTTTAATTTTTATATTTTAATAATATTAACAGTTTATCTTATTTTAGTTATCTTTAGTTTAGACTTTTGAGTAAAATATTTTAAATTGCAATAATAACAACAGCCTTGTATCTTTCGTTAAATTGTAGGGAATTAAAGGAATGTGATAAAAATTCGTCAATGAAATGTGAAAAGTGCAATTGATAGGCTATACAAATGTTAATGTATCATTTGTTTTTTAATAAGACTAAAAGATTCGGCATATGTATTTCACCAAACAATTTAAGCGTCACACTGTTCAGTTGCAATTAATTAACTTTGCAAAAAGCTATACATGTAGGCCTTATCATTTTGATTTGACAGTCTTTGGCATAGATCAGTATCTATTTCTATATTCAATCTAATGCGTTATAAATTATAATATTCATATCTGTGATTCTTTGAGTGATCTGTGATTGCTGAAGTTTTTTTTTAAGAAAAAAAAACTTGATATGTGTCGTTGTTTGTTGTGTGAGTTTATGTTACAGAATTAATAAAGCTAACTTTCTTGGAAACAACCGAGTTCTCCCCTGTGTTCTCAGCACGAGATACACATCTGTCTGGTGTGCACTAAAATTTACTAAACGTTTAAAAGAAAAAAAAGATAAGGCGACATATCGTTTCTCTATTCAAACAAATCTGCACATATAATTTATTTGCATAAAGGAAAATAATAAAATGTAAAGATTGATTTAATTTTTTATACATTATATAACTATATTAATTTATTTAGATAGACATTAATTCTAGCTTTCGATTATCGAATCGCTAAGAACATACGGACAGTATGTAAAATTACACGACATGACTGGCTGAAAAAAAATCTTCATAAATTGACTTATTACTCCCAGGTGTTCAAATTAAGAATTGTTTTCTTAAAAAAAATTTGATATAGTGATAATACATAAGGATGGATGTTGAACGCAGTTTCGAATTTGGCGCAACTCGAATCTGGGCGCTGTAGGGACGAACGTGGCGGCGCTGAAGCTGGCTTTGTGCCTAACTTTCACTTCCGGCGCGGAACGCTCGCGCATTCTTTCCAGGTTTCCTCGTCTCTCTGTCGTCGCGGGGGCTAAAAAAAGCGTACGCCCTTGGTAAAATCGCTGAATTTTCTACTCGTATTACGATTTTTCCGCGGAAAAGGGTACGCGATTGTTGAGGATCGTGGCCGTAGGGCGCGATCGCGACTCGCGGAGGGACTACTTCTCGCCGAGGGCGCCATGACAGCGTGACGCCGACACGGCCAGACACCTCGTCCTCGTCCCTTTGGCTGGCTGCTCCGTTAGTGGCCGAACGTGTTCTCGTCACCCAGCCCGGATTGTTGGATTGTTCTCGACCCACATCGGCAATCGTCAAGGAAATCGCACGGAAATCAGCGACACATTCCCGCCCGCTGCAATGTAAGTTCGCGCGAGTGAACGCGAGGCGAATTTCGCCCGCGTTCTCGCACTTTTCTCGCTCGACGTTCCGCTACTTGTCCGATCGCGCTTGTACGCCATTTTGCGAACGGTAAAAGGCTCCTTTGTCGTGTTCGCGATGAATCATGAATCGCCAGAATTCGCGATACGGATTGCGAGATATTGCGAGACCGGATCTCGGGATTGAATAATGTACGCGACGGCCGAGTGGAATCGCGCGACTCGAAAAATATCCATCCTGGATATGTGGATTCCCTCGGGGACACGCGTCGCATCGAGGAAAAAAATTTCGCGACATTTTCCCACGACATTTTCGCTCGCAACGCATGGGAGAATCTTCGCGAGTTTCGTCCGAAATTTTATTAACAAAGAAATAGCGGAGATTGGTGGCAACATATAGCGATAGGAAGCTTCTAGATGCAATTAATTGGGATGATACGTAACTGTGGATCGTTAGGGAATCAGGAAGCATAAGCGAACTGAATTACATAAGTCTAACGTTTCGAGAAAGCCTCCCAATGCTGTATGAGGAAGAGAGAGTTTTCCTGGAGAAGAGAGAAAGACGAGTCTCTCTCTTCTCCAGATAATTGTAGGATTATATAGAATACTAGTAGAATACTTGTAGAGTACTAAGACAATAGGATATGCCTTGGTATTTTCTAGATCCGTTTTTTGTAGCTGCGCTATGTTATAATTTTTCCACTTAAAATGAGACACAGATATATGTATAATTACAGAAGGAAAGAGGAAGGATAAAAGGTACAAATTTTTACACTTAAAATGAGACACAGATATATGTATAATTACAGAAGGAAAGAGGAAGGATAAAAGGTACAAGAATTCAGATACAAAAGAACAAATATTATTTGTCCTACAAGTTTCTCCTGCTCGCCGATGAGCTGTCGGCTGTTTATAATAACATATTTTTCCCTCAACGTGTAATAATCTCAAGTTCAAATGTACAGCATATTGCAGCTAAAGTAGAATCATGTATACAAACATCTATACACAAGCAAAGAAATATTACAGCGAGAAAGAAAATAATTCATGACCGTTTCCTAAAGTAATAGAGGTCTGTTCTTTTCAGCTGAACATCTGCACGGTTCATATTTTCCCTTTTTCTTTTCATGTTGGAGAGAAAAAGAGAAAAGATGAACCGTGCAAGAAGTTCAGCTGAAAAGAACAGGCCTAAGATTTGATCTCTCTTTTTTCTTAATATAGTGATGCCGAGGTTTAATGATGATTTTTGCTTTGTTTGAAAAAGGGCATACGGTGAACGCGAACGTTCTGATAGACGAGGAGGAGGTAGTGGCGGCGGCGGAGCACGCGGAGGTCGATTCGGCGGACGCGACGGAGGCGGAGGGGGTGGCAGTAGATTCAGCAGCAGCGCAAACAGAGACAGCAGTTTCGGGAACAACAATTTTAAGAACCGGCAGCCCGGGGAGCGTCTACGTAAACCACGTTGGGATATGAGCACTCTGCAGTCCTTCAGAAAGGACTTCTACCAGCCACACCCCAACGTAATGGCACGGGGTATTCATGCCGTGGAGTCATACCGTTCCAACAAGGAGATCACTGTGAAGGGAGCTAACGTTCCAGGTCCCAATGTTTATTTCGAGGAAGGTGGCTTCCCGGACTACGTTCTCAACGAGATTCGTAGACAGGGATTCGGCGAGCCGACCGCAATTCAGGCACAGGGTTGGCCCATCGCGCTGTCCGGTCGGGATATGGTCGGTATAGCGCAGACAGGTTCGGGAAAGACTCTGGCGTACATTTTGCCGGCGATCGTTCACATAAATCATCAGCCCAGACTGAGCCGGAATGACGGACCGATCGCATTGATCTTGGCACCAACCCGAGAATTGGCGCAGCAAATTCAGCAAGTCGCGTCGGATTTTGGTATGTCTTCTCAGGTGCGAAACACATGCATCTTCGGCGGCGCCCCGAAGGGACCACAAGCGCGCGACCTCGAACGCGGCGTAGAAATTTGCATTGCCACGCCGGGTCGTCTCATAGACTTCTTAGAGCGCGGCACGACAAATCTACGTAGATGTACATACCTAGTCCTCGACGAGGCCGATAGGATGCTCGATATGGGCTTCGAGCCTCAAATTAGGAAAATTGTAGAACAAATACGTCCCGATCGTCAGACTCTCATGTGGTCGGCCACGTGGCCGAAGGAAGTGCGTAATCTCGCGGAGGAGTTTCTAACGGACTACATACAGATCAACATAGGCTCCCTACAGTTGGCCGCCAATCACAATATTCTGCAAATTGTGGATGTATGCGAGGAATACGAGAAGGAAAGTAAACTTATGAAACTGTTGGAAGAAATCTCAAACGAACCGGAAAATAAGACTATAATATTTGTGGAAACTAAGAGGAAAGTCGATGATATAACAAGAGCTATTAATAGATACGGATGGCAAGCGATTGGTATTCACGGAGACAAAAGCCAACAAGAAAGAGATTATGTATTAAATCGTGAGTGCTATTGCTATGATCTTCTAAATACACGAGAAACAAATGTTAACGATCTTTTTATTTAAATATTTGAAATTTTATCTTATTTTCGGTCAATTTTATTCAAATAAGTAAAGCTGAAAAAAATTCTAATTCCAAGTAATTATATAAATGAAAGATCTTGTAATATTTTAAATCTCTGAATATTTTATATCGTACAATGAATTTATACTTGTCAAAAGAAGAAAAGAAATTGAACTAAATAACGTTCTATGTTTATTTGTTTTATCTTTAATAACATTATCTTTTGAAGTTGTGATGTTTGTAATACAAGAGATGTTGTTTTAGAGTTCCGGAATAGCAGGTCTGCCATCCTTGTGGCTACTGACGTGGCGGCGAGAGGTTTAGGTAAGAGTTTGCAGATACATAGGTATGATGTAAGGGTCAGGCTGCGATGGTTATTTCACATTTTTGTGAAAGTCGTGGTATTGTAATGTGGCAACGGATAACGGCATGTGCCAGACTGATTGACAACCTCCTTACCAGTGTGGCTGGAGATAATTTTAATTACTCTTAAGGAATTACAGGAACGACTAGTTTAAATACCCTATTTGATTTTGCCATTGACATCCTTTCGTTTCATTAATTTTACGCTAATTCTTTCGTTTCGCCCACTAATTAGCGAGAGTTTCGGTAGTGCGCGTTTTAGAGCGCACCTGAGCAATTAACATCGCCATTTGTCTTTTCAGCGGTACGATTAATGAATAAGTTTTAATCGTTTCGTTAACTTCTAAGCCTCAACTTCCTTTATTATAGGCTAGTGCATAAGTGGATTTTGACGTTCTTTTAATGTTTTCGCGCATTTTATATTCGAACAGTAACAATAATGTTAAATAAATCCTTAACGCGATATAATGGAGATAGCTACGATATAAAAAGAACGTCAAAATATTTCAGCTTTAAGAGTGAGGGAACCAGGTGAGCGATTAGCCAGGTTTATCTCTTCCGATTTTGTACTCTCAGATCGAAACAAGTCCTGTCAGTCTGGTATTAACGTGCTGTTCTATGTGTTTTCAGAGGCACATGCGACTCTGGAGTCTTAGAACTCTGCAACTAGCTTTGGAAAATGTAATTGAACGGGGCGTGACTGCTGGTCGCCGCCCCCTCGCAACAAGCTAACCAAACGCTGTGCCTCGGCCACCTTGCCACTCGAAAAACACTCTCACTCTGTACCTGCGACGGTCCAAAGTATGGAAATTGTTATGTTAGGGCGTTTTAGCATGAAGACGAAAAAGAAAAACAAAAAGGATAGATATTGCCGATTATTCGTTAGATTGAAATAACAAATTGCATCAAGTCGCGCTCTGCATTAATTGTGATATTGTCCTAAACAATTATCAATAACCACGTTTTATCTCGCAGATATTCAAGAACTCGGTACGAGAGAGAACGTGGGCAATTTTTAACGTTTTTTTAAACTTTTATAACATTTTATATTACTTTTGAATTTGAATTGTCAAAGATTCTGTAAGTTAAGGCGAACAATTATAGAATAACGATAGCGATTACTAATAATAATTATGGCTTCGAAGTAGGAAGGAGTCTTCACAATATTGTGGTGCGTGGTTCTTGATGCTAATTATTTGACGGGAAGTACATGTGGGGGTTGAGTGGAGAACGCAAGGTGCTGCTCACTTGGTGTTCCAACCTCTTCACCCGAAGCAATGTACAAGGACCAAATTTCGAAATAGGCAGCACACAGATCCATACTTTGGTGCGGGAGAGAAGGGTGTAATGTTGACTAAGAATAAAAATGTAGAGCTCGCTAATACGTGAAGCGAGAATTCCATGAGAAACCATCTGAGCTCTGATTCCTCTACATTTCCAAAAAATGTATTTACATTTCCAGCTTTAATCGCAAACAGGTAATTAAATGCAGACTTGCTCTTTGTGGTCAACTTGAATGTTATATGCGAATTGCAAATGGAACTAAAGTAAAAAAAAAAAAAAAAAATTTGCACCTCGAAACAACACATGCTTCCTATTACATGAGGTAACTTTTATGTTTTTTTGTCCGTCCTTTATATATCCAAGTGTACCGTTTTAAATTGTCAAGTATGTGACGGCACGTTGAAGAAGGGAGGAGTCGGCAGATGAATTATCATGATATTTTTTTTTTACATTTTGTAATTGCAAATTCTTCAAGGTTTGGTACAGAACACTCGATAATGGTAATCTTCAGTGATAACGATCAGATTCTTTAATTCCATTAGCAAAGGCAGCGTCCTGGTAAAATGCTTGAATCTATTCGCTTTATAAGTTAATTGAACCACAAAGGAACAAGTATTTTCCGTGTGCCGCTATTATAACTTGCTGTATCTCACAGATGTCGAGGATGTCAAATTTGTGATAAACTTGGACTATCCGTCCAACTCTGAGGACTATGTGCACCGTATCGGACGTACTGGTCGCTCGCAGCGTACAGGAACTGCGTACGCCTTTTTCACGCCCGGCAATGCTCACAAGGCTGGTGACTTAATCCAAGTTCTGGAAGAGGCCAAGCAAGTTGTCAACCCGAAACTGTATGATTTATCCAGGAATCCTGGCGTTTATAAGAGTGAGTATTCATTCTTTTTTTTTTACATTAGAATTTAAAGAAAATACGATTGTACCAGATCTATATTCTTCATATTCTTTATATCCAAGTTTATTTAAAAAATTCTGACGTTCCATCTTTGCATTGATTGATTATTAGGAGGACGATATGGCGGACGCAGCGGAGGTGGTGGAGGTGGACGAGGTTCCGGAGGCCGTGGCGGTTCACGAGGTAGTCGTGGAGGACGTGATGCGGGAGATAGAGGAAGATTCGACCGCTCTTCCGGTACTGGCGCGAATGATCGCGGCAACAAATGGTCCGGAAGCAGTAGCGGTGGGTTCAAAGCATTTAAAAAATTGATTGTGTAATTTTATTTAATTGGTCTGCTTGTCTGAATGGAAAATGTTATTGCGATATTCTTAATCAGTAAAAATACGGATACAATCAAGTCTCTCCACATTCTTAGCCCTTCTATTCTTTCCACCTCCCTATTTCTTACGGCCCTTAGTTTTACACCGCTGTGACGTTCGGTAGCATAGTTTGGTGGAAATTATTGTGTCTTGTAAACGCCTCGTGTACGCTTCACATAGGTGGCATGGGCGGGGCTAGCTATGGAAGCAGTAAATCATTCCCACAAAACAGCTTCGGGAGCGGAACTTCCGGCGGTGGCTCCAGTAGCTACAGCCAGAACAGTAGCGGGTATGGCGGAAGCAGCTACAGGCAACAGAACGGCTATTGACTTCGAACAAACGGTCAAATGTGCGTATTAGAACATAGCAAAGAAAAGAGAGCGGAAGAAGTAGAACTATCTAAATAAGAAAGAATTATGCCCGGGACATTTTCCCTGTGTCTACATGTCTTTCTCGTTTGTAACAGAATACTCCCATCTGCGTTCCAGAGGGAATAATAGCAGTCGACGATTGATATGAGCCGACGAGCCCACAGTTGCAGAAAATCGTTCCAAAAAAAAAATTATACACTCACATTCTCACGAGAGCATACGTCTCCTTTTTTTCTTTTCTAGTACACATCAATGCTTCATTAGCTCTAAGTAATATTATAATATTATCAATTGTGCAAGTCACATGTGTTACACTTAGGATAGCTCCTTAATATATTTAGGCGGTCAGTTATGTCATATGATTGTCGCTGATATAGTATTAAATTCGATTGGCTTGCCGCTGTACATTCAATAAAATAGTGTAAGAATGACACGAAAAAAAAAAAGCTGAAACGTGGCGTTACTCTTTGCTAAGTGGTTTTTCTCTAACGTTTCTTTAACGCAGTGTGCGTATTTATTTTTTACTTGTGCATATTTATTTTCACGATATCTGTATCGTTATACGTTATACGTAGCGATATAAATTTTTATTTATTATTTGTATAATTGCAATTTATTTCCATTATAAACACGTTTTCAGAGATTCTGTAATGTGTGTTGTGTAAATTATTGATGTATAAACGTGTAATTATAGTCGGCATTCAATCAACGCGAGAATGTGACATATTTTGATAAGTCATGTTACGTATAAGATAGATGTCTGAATGCCGTCATCATAAACACGCGTATATACATGCTAATATTAGATTTACTATGAAATATCCTATCTAGAGAGACTCGGTGATTTCGTTATCCCATTATCGATAACAATTAATCTTCATCGAGTGCCAAGGAAGACTGCTTCATTCATTGGTCAATCTGCTTATCGAGAATCATACGATCCGGTCCGGAATTTGCCCCTTTACTCAATAAAAACATTTACTTCACCGAGATTTATCGCATTGGAATAAAATATTTGTTATGTCTATGACTGTATCGCCTGCATTTCCACGATAATCGAGCTTTTCAGCTTATTTTCAATTGAATTATCCACATTGTCGGTACAGTGTATAGAGGAAAGTGCCCTATTATGAGA